>NC_041399.2:132289999-132462499 GCF_900747795.2 Erpetoichthys calabaricus | reverse complement strand
AGATGGACGAGCAGTCCAGCCAGGAGTCCAGAAAATCCCTAACCCAGACAGGAGACCCCGAATAAATTGACAGGCATCTTGACTGAACATGGACTTTATACCTTCCCTGGCCACAACAGAAGAAGAGGACAGAGAAGGACTGTCCCTGGGGGATGTTAGATGCTAGATGGCAGCAATACTCCTTATTGGCACCCATTCAGAAACCAGCATGCCAGGTGTTGTAGTCCAGCACCACAGCCCTGCTGGGGTCTGTGGGTGCCACAAGGGTTGATGCAGGGAGATGCACTCCACAAAATATGGGACTTCCATATGACCTGGAAGTACTTCGATTGGTCAGTGGCCCTAGCACCAGAAATACTCCTGGGTCCTTAATAAAAGAGATTTCACTCCCTTATCCAGGGAGTAGGAGCTGGGAGGACATGGAGTAACACTCGACTGGAGGAGGGCAGTGGGGTGATAAGAAAAGAGAGAATATTGTGGAAAGAGAGAACCTGTGATATGTGCTTATGCTACTTTTGGAAGTAATTTTGGTTAATAAACCTTCCATTATTTGAACCCGGGACTCTTTGTGTGTTTGTGTTTATGTGCTTGGGGAGTAACCTAAGGGCTTAGGAAAGTGTGATTTACCACCGAGACATAAGGGTGGCAGTGTCTAATAGTGGTCTCTCTTCCCCTTCAACCTCTGCAGAAAGGAAGATTGACACCTCTCCCACTCTGATGTCACTTTCGTGGTCAGACCACCTGAACCTGCGTCTTTCTCCAAGAATTCCTCATAAAGCAGACTGACACCATCTTAAGATTAGATCGTCTTGAGAATCTGCGACATCTCACTTGCATAGTACCACATGTTTTCTTTTTATGTCTTTTACATACCTTAATATATGGGGGTTGCCTTCAGGTGCCCCAGACCCTTTATATTGTACCTTTTTGTCTGTTTACAATCATGATTAGACTTACAGAAATCCAAAGCAATATATAGCAGATAGGGATGGTTGGTGGAAGGGGTGGGGGTGGGTGGGGGGGTGCGGGGTTCTTGGGATTGGGGGGGGGGGGGGATTGAGTAGGTGGGGTTCAGAGGGTGTTTGTTTGTCATAAAGTCTTATTTATTATTTGCATGTTCTTTTTTTCAAGCCTGCATATGCTGGGTTCATGTCCAAATGTCTGTTAATGGCAGATATGTATTTACACATACACACTTGAAGAGTAAAACAAGAGCTTGATCAACATTACACCCCACGTCTCTACAAGCATTCTTGAGAAGCAGTCTACTCTGTGAAGGGGAATCAAGCACCTTCTGCTTTGTGGATTAGCCCCTCAAGGACTGTTCACAGACCCAATGCCATTTGGGTGGAATGTAGTCAACAAATGGTTAACAACAAAAATGTCACTGTTTTCTGTGAAGTTTCAGAACAAAAAAAAACTGCACTGGTATACCTATCCAAATTATACAAGCAGCAAATTCAATACTGCTATAAAAAGCAAATTAACAAAGAAATGAAAAAGGAAAAGTAGGAATTCCTAGGGCAAGCTATTACAGGACAGGATGTATGCTCTAAAACAGTCACTATATGTTTTGTAGCAACTAGGTGTTAATTTTGGGTGCTCTGTCAGTGCACAATTTTTCCATGTTTGGTTGATGCATGCATGCCTTTTGATGTGATATTTCAGTTATGCTAGAAAAAGATTGTTCTCATGTTTGGTTGTGACATGCTCATTTTTTGTGACTTGTGATCATAGAAACTGTATAAAAAAGCTCTGGCAATTGCCCGGATCTATTGATGCTCAAACCAGACGGATGGACAACATCACCGCCACCTGTCTCTAAGAATGCCTTCCATGCTGCTGAATTTGATGACTTCCATTTCTTGGGCTTCCCCTCCAAGACCAGGCATTGTCAAGAGCTTCATTTGAGTTATGATTTGTTAATGTTAGCCGACATTAAACAAGGTTAAGTTATTTCTCCTATGTGATTTATTTAGCATCACCGTCATATCACTAGGGAGGAGACACACCTGGACACTTTATTAGGTACATGTTGCTAGTACTGGATTGGACCCCGAATTCTTTGTGGCATAGATTCAACAATGTGCTGGAAACATTCCTCAGTATTTTGGTCCATATCAACATGTTAGCATCAGGCAATTGCTGCAGATTTGTTGGCTGCATATCCATGATGCAAATCTCCTGTTCCACCACTTCCCAAAGGTGCTTTGTTGAATTGAGATTTGGTGATTGTGGAGGCCATTTGAGTACAGCGAACTCATTGTCATGTTCAAGAAACCAGTTTGAGATGATATGAGCTTTATGCCATGATGTGTTATCGTGCGGTCAAGGATGGACATGGTCAGCAACAATACTCAGCTGGGCTGTGGCATTTAAACAATGCTCAGTTAGTACTAAGGAGCCCATAGTGTCCCAAGAAATCCATGCTTTCATGTTGTTGATGCCAGATTCTGACCCTACCATCCGAATGTCGCAACAGAAATCGAGACACATCAGACCAGTCAATGTTTTTCCAATTATTTACTGTCCAGTTTTGGTGAGCCCATTCGAATTGTAGCCTCAGTTGCCTGTTCTCAGCTGAAAGGAGTGGAACCCGGTGTGGTTTCCTGCTGCTGTAGCCCATCTGCTTCAAGGTTTGATGTTTTGTGTGTTCAAAGATGTTCTTCTGCATGCCTTTGTTGTAATGAGTAGTTATATGAGTTATTGTTGCCTTTTTATCAGCTTGAACCAGTCTGGCCATTCTCCTCTGACCTCTGGCACTGACAAGGCATTTCTGCTCAGAGAACTACCACTCACTGGATATTTTCACTTTTCTGGACCATTCCCTGTAAATCCTAAAGATGGTTGTGTGCGAAAATCCCAGTAGATCAGCAGTTTCTAAAATAGTCAGGCCAGCCCTTCAGTAGCCACATTCAAAATCACTTAAATGGTCTTTCTTCCCCATTCTGATGTTTGAACTTCAGAAGATTGTCTTGACAATGTCTAAATGCACTGAGTTGCCTCCATGTGATTGGCTGATTAGATATTTGCGATAACAAGAGGTTCAACAGGTGTACCTAATAAAGTGTATATAAATATATATGTGTATACAGTGCCCTCCACTATTATTGGCACCCCTTGCAAAAATTAGTAAGAAGAATTAGAAAAAAAAATCACTGCTGAGGAACCGTCATCTTGCACTGAAAAAATGAGAAACATCTTACTTTTAATTGAAACAAGTTCATTCATACGTTATACGTTAGACTTAGTAATTACTAAAGGACTAAAAGTTGATATAAAACAGGTCATTGATACGGGTCTATCAGACCATTTTCTTCTACTTTTTAATATAGAAATGATGATAGAAAACACTCATGAGAAGCATATTGTTAAAAAACGCTTCTTTGACTCATCAGCAGCTTTAAAACTTACAAACATTCTGACCAATCAGTCCGTTTATAGTGCCAACTATAATAGCGAGGAGAATGTAAATAGTAAGGTGGAAAGATTTAATACTAAAGTGAGGGCTGCTGTTGACATAGTTGCACCTGAAAAGACAGTTAAAAATTTTTCTAGCATTGTTATACCATGGAAGACCCAAAGAGTGTCTGATTTAAAGAGAACATGCCGTAGAGCTGAGCGTAAATGGAGGAAAACTAAACTAACTATTGACTATGAAATATTAAAAGTTAAAATAAGAGAATACAATAACACAGTCCGTCTTGAGAGGCGCTGCTATTTCTCTAAGATTATAAATAACAATGCTAGTAATCCCAGAGTCTTATTTTCGATGATTGATCGTCTGTTAAACCCAGGTAACTCAAAGGAATGCCTCCTAAGTACTTCCAGTAAAACCTGTGAGGCTATCGCTGTATTTTTCAATCAAAAAATTAATGATATTAGAAATAACATAGTATATCTCCCCAACAGTAAGGATCCTCCTAAACCCCAGTACTCCATAATAAACAAATTAATTTCTTTCACTAGGATAGATTTACCTGATTTACATAAAATAATTTCTCAAATGAAACCCTCCACCTGTGCCCTTGACCCAATACCAACAAATTTTTTCAAAGAAGTATCTGGCGTGCTTATTGATAATGTTCTTGACATAGTAAATTCGTCATTAGATACGGGGGTCTTCCCAGACTCTCTTAAGACTGCGGTAGTTAAACCTCTACTTAAGAAAAATAATCTCGACCCCTCTGCTCTTGAAAATTATAGACCCATCTCTAACCTGCCTTTCTTAAGTAAAATTCTAGAGAAGGCAGTCATTATACAGTTAAATGAGCACCTCAATAAACATGCTATTCTTGATAAATTTCAGTCAGGTTTTAGAACAAATCACAGCACAGAAACTGCACTCGTTAAAGTAGTAAATGACTTGCCGGTAAATGCAGACAGAGGCCATTTATCTGTTCTCATCCTCTTAGATCTGAGTGCCGCATTTGACACCATTGATCATAATATTCTTAAGAATCGCCTTAGTCAATGGGTGGGCCTCTCTGGCAGTGTCTTAAATTGGTTTGAATCCTACCTGGCAGGGAGAAAATTCTTTGTTAGTTGTGGTAATTATAATTCAAAGACACATGATATCCTATATGGTGTTCCACAAGGCTCTATCCTGGGTCCGCTGCTCTTCTCAATCTACATGCTTCCATTAGGTCAGATTATCTCGGGACATAACGTGAGCTACCACAGCTATGCTGATGACACACAGCTGTATTTATCAATAGCACCTGATGACCCCGAATCTCTTGATTCACTAACACAATGTCTAACCTGTATCTCAGAACGGATGAATAGTAACTTTCTCAAATTAAATAAAGAGAGAACCGAAACCTTAGTGATTGGCAATAATGGATACAATGAGGATATTAGAAATAAACTGGATGCATTAGGATTAAAAGTCAAAACAGAGGTAAAAAGCTTAGGGGTAACCGTTGATTGTAATCTGAATTTTAAATCGCATATTAATCAGATCACTAGGACAGCATTTTTTCACTTAAGAAACATAGCAAAAGTTAGACCTCTTATATCATCGAAAGATGCAGAGAAATTAGTTCATGCGTTTGTTTTCAGTCGGCTAGATTACTGCAACGCACTCCTCTCAGGACTACCCAAAAAAGACATAAATCGTTTGCAACTAGTGCAGAATGCAGCTGCTAGAATCCTTACCAGGAAAAGAAAATCCGAACACATTTCTCCAGTTTTGATGTCACTACACTGGTTACCTGTGTCATTCAGAATTGACTTTAAAATTCTGCTTATGGTTTATAAAGCCTTAAATAATCTCGCCCCGTCTTATATATCGGAATGTCTGACACCTTATATTCCAAATTGCAACCTCAGATCCTCAACTGAGTGTCTCCTTAGAATTCCAAGAGCAAAGCTTAAAAGAAGTGGTGAGGCAGCCTTCTGCTGTTATGCACCTAAAATCTGGAATAGCCTGCCAGTAGGAATTCGCCAGGCTAATACAGTGGAGCACTTTAAAAAACTGCTGAAAACACATTATTTTAACATGGCCTTCTCATAACTTCACTGTAATTTAATCCTGATACTCTGTATATCCAATTCATTATAATAACTATTCATTCAAAATCTGTACTAACCCCTACTCTCTCTTCTGTTTCCTTTTCCGGTGTCCTGTTGGTGGTGGCTTGTGCCACCACCATCTTCCGAAAGCACCATGATGTTCCAACAATGATGGATGGATTAAAAGCCAGAAGTCTGTATGACCATCAGCATCAAGTGACTCCGTGAGAACCCTAACTACAAAGAGGACTATTTCATTTATATTAGGTAGAATGCCCAGAGGGGACTGGGCAGTCTCGTGGCCTGGAACCCCTACAGATTATATTTTTTTCTCCAGCCTTCTGGGGTTTTTTTTTTGTTTTTTCTGTCCACCCTGGCCATCGGACCTTACTCCTTTTCTATGTTAACTATCCATCCATCCATCCATTTTCCAACCCGCTGAATCCAAACACAGGGTCACGGGGGTCTGCTGGAGCCAATCCCAGCCAACACAGGGCACAAGGCAGGAACCAATCCTGGGCAGGGTGCCAACCCACCGCAGCTATGTTAACTAATGTTGTCTTATTTTAATTTCTTACTTTGTCTTTTATTTTTCTTTTCTTCATTATGTAAAGCACTTTGAGCTACTTTTTGTATGAAAATGTGCTATATAAATAAATGTTGTTGTTGTTGTTGTTGTATTCAAAGAAAATCAAAGTCCTCATCAAGAAATATAGTAAATATTTTTAACAACAACATGTGCCACAGTTGTTGGCTTCCTTGGAAAATTAATGTGAAACAATGTAACAATGAAGCATGTTTCCCATTTAAACTGGACATTGTTAAGTTGTTTGGAGTGTATAGGAACTTTCCAGCTGAAATCAATGACTTCCTGATTAACTGGGATATAAAAGTGAGGAGACACATAACCAAATTTCCTTAGTCACCCATCATTATGGCAAAGAAAAGAGAACACTCAATCCAAATGAGGGAGAAGTGTGTTGCCCTTCATAACTCAGGGAATAGTTATAAAAAACAGCTAGATGATCTGGAGAGATTATGTAAAGAAGAATGGTCTCAGATGCCATGCTCTGTATTCTCCAGCCTTGTAAAAGGTTACAAGACAAGACTGCTAATATTGGCAAAGGGAGGTGATACAAAGTATTAAATGCAGGGGTGCCAACAATTGTGGCACATGTGTTATTGTTAAAAATATTTAATGAACTTGTTTTAATTAAAAGTCAGATGTTTATCATTTTTTCAGTGCAAGATGACGGTTCTTCAGCAAACAGCGATTTTTTTTCTAACACTTCTTACCAATTTTTACAAGGAGGGCAAAAATATATAATGTAAAAGGGGAATATCCCTGAAGCAGGTGCAGGGAGTAGTGAGGCTCCAGTAGCACTGTCCAGAATGCAATAGTGAAAATGGGAATGAGTTTGGTGGCTTTAATCAGAGACGATGGATTCAGATCTCCTCAGACATCTGGTGGAGTGGATGGTATGAAGCTGTGGAAGGACAGTCTTTTGGTAGAGTTTGCGATCCCGGCTACTCAGGTTAACAAACTATACCTCAATTTAGGGTACTTTTAATAATGCAGTGATAGAAGTTCACTAATGTTTTGGTTCCCATTACATAGCTCTTTGGCCTCCTCAAGACAAAGAACCTCTTTTGAGCTTTTTTGGTAATACAGGTGGTGTTGACAGACCACCAAAGGCTTGACCAGGACACCCAGGAACCTGAAGATGACTGTGCAGAAGAGTCGTTGATGAGTGGATGACTGATTTTGGCCTTTCTGAAGTCAACAACAAGCTCCTTTGTTTTGTCAACATTCAGGAAGAGGTAGTTGTTATGGCATCATACAGTCAGGTCTTTTACCTTCCTCCTATAGGCAGCCTCATCATTGTGGGCGATGAGGCCAACCATAGTGATGTCATATGTGAACTTGATAATACTGTTGCCCTTATGCTTTGCTATACAGTCACAGGTGAATAGCATGTATAGCAGTGGGCTGAGGCAGCAGCCTTGCAGAGCGTCGATGCTGGTGAACAGTGAGGAGTTATGTATTTTTGCAAATCCTCACTGTCTGGGGCATATTATTCAGGAAGTCAAAAACTCAACCACAGTTGTAGCTACTCAGGAGGGCATAGTGGTGTTGAAGAAAGAGGTATACTCAAAAAACAGCATCCTGATATAGGTGTTTTTTTCCTTTTAGTGTGTCCCATAGCAGTTTGCAGGGTGAGGGAGATGGCATCATCCACAGATCTGTTATACTGGTATGCAAACTGTAGTGGGTCCAGGATAGCAAGCGTGTTGTGGTTAATGTAGATCATGACCAATTTTCCCAGACTTCATAAAGACGGAGGTTAATGGAATGGGCCAATAGTCATTAAGGCAGGAAACAGTAGATTTCTTTGGCACAGGCACAATTTTGGTTTTCTTGAGCACTGTGGCACCGTACATAAAGACGGGGAAAAGTTGAAGATGTCAATGTCCACCCATGACACATGGTTGTCACATGCCTTCAGGATGTAGGACAAGATCCCATCTAGGCTGGCGACTTTGCGGGGTTTAACTCGTTTAAGAGCTTTACACATGTGAACCTCTGTCACCTGCAGAATGGCTCAGCTTGCCAGTAGCACTGTAAACATTGTGACACTCACCAAGTCTGACCCACTAAGCTCCAAACAAGCAACATAGTTATTCAGTTCATCCAAAAGTGAGGTGGTGGTGTCTGTTGGCATAACTGGAAAGGTTTTGTAGTCCTGCTTCCATATTGAGACTCCCTTAGGCACATGTGAACAGCACTGGGAAACTGCTTCCACATCAGTGCACCAGGAGCTATAAACAAAAAACAACATACTGTACCACCTTTGTCTTTCCAGCGATTGCCATGTTGTGGTTGAAATGGTGTGCAGGAAAGCCCTGAGGTTAAATGGCTGTGTCTGGGGTGTTTGGGCTCAGTCAGAACTCAGTGAAGCAGAGCACAAGTTTCTTTGTGATGTGATGCAGCAATGAAGTTCACGCAGCTTGTTTTCTATGGACCTTGTAAGAGTTAAATTTGAACCCTGCTCTAGTGTGTATCTGGTATGTGTCTGAGTCTCATATCCTTCTGAGCTTATGCTTAAAAGCTGACGCTGTTATTTTTATTCACTATGATAAAATGTATTTCTTGTCCTTTACATAACCCCTTAAGAGAAGTGCTATATTTATGGCATAACTTTATACTGTTTCCTGTCTTGTACCAAGCTGGATCATAATATATTTATATATATACTGTATATAGGCCATTGTCCTTTTTCTCCTTCCTTTTAAGCATTCACACAGCTCCCAAAAATAAAAATGAAAAACATACATTCAAAAAGTCACGTACATCCTAAATAAACAGGACTATCAATCAAATTGTGGTCATCAAGGTATCAAAATCTGCCATGTCCTGTTAGCGACTAGGTGTAACCAATCATGTTAAAAGTTTTCTGAATTTGTAATGAATTCCTTTTAAAGAAAAGGGCATTTGGGAATGATTCAGCCAGTGCCACAGCTTTTTCACGACACCAACTCACCTTCATCTTTCATCTGGCATGCTAATAATTGTTATTGTTCTGTGCATATACAGGTAAACTCTGGATATTGATATTTTCTGAAACTTTATTTGTAATGTTCATGAATGTTATTCAGTTATACACAATAATGCAGCTTGCACCACACAGAAAAACAGTATAAAACAGCAAAAAAATGCAGAGCAACTTGTAGGATATCACCCTTATATGGCACCACCTTGATCTGTGTACAACGTCTTGCAATGTAATATTTATTAGTATTATGTAACTGAAAAAAACACATGTTGCACAATTTAAAGTCTTCATTATTCTCACTTCTCACTAAAATAAAAATTAATTACTAAAATTAATATCTGGGATAAAATTTTCAAATTGAAATGAACAGAACTTGTATTATGTTTTAAGTGATATAAGTGATTGTTTCTTATAAATCCTTCTTGACAAAAAACTAATATCTAATATTATCTTGAAATTAAACAAGAATTACAGCATGATACCCAGTTATACGCATGCTCAAATTCTTTCTAATTATCCCTACAAGACAAAGACTTACACATAAATACTATAATCAGCTACAATCATACACAAAAGCAAACATTATATTTGTGGAATAATGCATTTTCTCCTAAAAATGATTGCATAATTTTAAAAATGTTTTGAAATACCTTTACAAAATAACACATCTTTTTGGAAATAACACAGTTCTAAAAAATTACAGCATTTAATTTCTAAAGATTAGTCTACTTATTTCTCTACAGGGTACTCAAAGTTAGTAAAATGCTCTATACAACCCAAAAATGATTGTAATTGTATTTACATGCAATATATTACAAATTAAAGTCACTAAGAAAAACACCTCTGGAGGTGCAGCTGAGTGGCACACTGCTGAAAGAGTGCTTTAGCCCATTGCCAAGGAAATAAACATTGTGTGTGTGGCGGTAACTTGAAGGCATCTAAGAAAATGAATACAGTGTGTTGTACTGAGGATGAATTTTTTTTAGTTTATTAAATAAGACTACCAGCTTCTGTAGCCGGGGATCGGACCGCCAAGGTCCCCGCCTTCGGCCACCACCCAACTCACACTGCACCCGACCTCCTTGGCCCCTCCCATAGGTGGTGAGCCCATGGGAAGGGGGACCCATGTTGCCTCTTCAGGCTGTGCCCGGCCGAGCCCCATGGGTGCAAGCCCGGCCACCAGGCGCTCGCCATCGAGCCCCACCTCCAGGCCTGGATCCAGAGGGGGGCCCCGGTGACCCACGTCCGGGCGAGGGAAAACGCCGTCCAAATTTTTTATTCGTCATAAGAGGTCTGTTGAACCGCCCTTTGTCTCATCCCTCTCCTAGGACCAGTTTGTCTTGGGTGGTCATACCAGGGGCATAAAGCCCCAGACAACAGAGCTCCTAGGATCATTGGGACACGCAAACCCCTCCACCACGGTAAGGTGGCGGTTCGATGAGGGGAGGATGTTGTAGGGCTGTCTTGGTTGACACGTCTCTACAACATCGCATGGACATCAGGGACAGTGCCTCTGGATTGGCAGACCGGGGTGGTGGTTCCACTCTTTAAGAAGGGGGACCAGAGGGTATGTTCCAACTACAGAGGGATCACACTCCTCAGCCTCCCTGGAAAAGTCTATTCAGGGGTTCTGGAGAGGAGGGTCCGTTGGATAGTCGAACCTCGGATTCAGGAGGAACAGTGTGGTTTTTGTCCTGGTCGCGGAACAGTGGACCAGCTCTACACCCTTAGCAGAGTCCTGGAGGGTGCATGGGAGTTCGCCCAACCAGTCTACATGTGTTTTGTGGACTTGGAAAAGGCGTTCGACCGTGTCCCTTGGGGAATCCTGTGGGGGGTGCTCCGGGAGTATGGGATACCGGACCCCCTGATAAGGGCTGTTCGGTCCCTGTACAACTGGTGTCAGAGCTTGGTCCGCATTGCCGGCAGTAAGTCGAACCCGTTTCCAGTGAGAGTTGGACTCCGCCAGGGCTGCCCTTTGTCACCGATTCTGTTCATAACTTTTATGGACAGAATTTCTAGGCGCAGCCAGGGTGTTGAGGGGGTCTGGTTTGGTGGACTCAGGATTGGGTTACTGCTTTTTGCAGATGATATTGTCCTGTTTGCTTCATCAGGCCGTGATCTTCAGCTCTCTCTGGATCGGTTCGCAGCTGAGTGTGAAGTGGCTGGGTTGGGAATTAGCACCTCCACATCCAAGACCATGGTCCTCAGCCGGAAAAGGGTGGAGTGCCCTCTCAGGGTTGGGAGCGAGATCCTGCCTCAAGTGGAGGAGTTCAAGTATCTCGGGGTCTTGTTCACGAGTGAGGGAAGAATGTAGCGTGAGATCGACAGGCGGATTGGTGCGGCGTCCACAGTGATGCGGGCTCTGCATCGGTCTGTCGTGGTGAAAAAGGAGCTGAGCCGTAAGGCAAAGCTCTCAATTTACCAGTCGATCTATGTTCCTACCCTCACCTATGGTCATGAGCTTTGGATAGTGACCGAAAGAACGAGATCGTGAATACAAGCGGCTGAAATGAGTTTCCTCCGTAGGGTGTCTGGGCGTTCCCTTAAAGATAGGGTGAGAAGCTCAGTCATCGGGGAGGGGCTCAGAGTAGAGCCGCTGCTCCTCTGCATCGAGAGGAGTCAGATGAGGTGGCTCGGGCATCTGATCAGGATGCCTCCTGGACGCCTCCCTGGTGAGGTGTTCCGGGCACGTCCAACCGGGAGGAGGCCCCGGGGAAGACCCAGGACACGCTGGAGGGACTATGTCTCCCGGCTGGCCTGGGAATGCCTCAGGATTCTCCCGGAAGAGCTAGAAGAAGTGGCCGGGGAGAGGGAAGTCTGGGTATCTCTGCTCAAGCTGCTGCCCCCGCGACCCTACCTCGGATAAGCGGAAGAGGATGGATGGATGGATGGATGGATGGATGGATGGATGGATGGATGGATGGATGGATAAATAAGACTCATAATATTTAATTTGAGCATTTTATTCAGATAAGATTTAGCTTTTAAGTGAACATATCGTATGACTAAAACTATTACTGTAATTACAGACCTCATAAGAGAAAACTGGCAGTACTTTAAATTTTTTGCTTTTAAATAGAAGTAATCCATGTACAAGACAGAAAGTCCTGAGAAGCAGTTGATTAGCTCAGTCACGTCATACTGCCAAGATTAGCTAAGGATGGGCAGAGGAGAACCTGCAAAGTCTAAGACAATGTTTAAATCCTAGCAAGCTTAGTTTGGTTAGAATTATGCATCCCCTTTCAGCGGTAACGATGAGGTAGCTAGCCTCTAGCTTCTACTGAGAAGTCAGTCAGTCAGTCAGTCATTTCCCAACCCGCTATCAGGGCTGTGGAGTCGGTAATAAATTCTTTGACTCCAATTCCTTAGTTTCTGGTACTTCTGACTCCAACTCCGACTCCAACTCCTCTGTATTTAATATGCTAATGTATTTTCCATGTTGATTGAAGGACGGCAACATACCCGTCATTTAACCACAGTAGTAGTAGCATGCATAAAAATCAGGAACAGGAACTTTACCAGTTCAAAAAATATAAACCACATTCTTCGGTAGTTTTAAAACAAAAACAATGCTTAACTACAAGAACAAAAAACAGTTTATATATTAAACTTGGAATACAGTTGTAGAGTAGAATAGCTGTTAAATGCAATCTAAAATTAACTCAATGCAATGTCTGTGTTCTAAGAAACAGAATTGCTTCTGCCAGATCCTCTTTCATAGAAGCTCTTAAATCTGACTTATTTTTAGAGCTGAAAATAGTCTTTCAACACTGACTTGGGTGGGTGGCATTGCTGTTACAGTTCTAGCCACATCACTAATAATCTCTGGATCAACAAGGATGGCTTCTTCTACAGTCAGTTTCGATGAGCGATCATACTTTTCAACTTCTATTCATTCTTTAAAAACTCCTGCTGGAATCTCTTTATTTGGACATTTACTGGTTGTTTATCTTTCACACATAGGCGACGTCACTTTGCTTTTGAAACTTCCATTTTGTCCAAGTAGGAATCAAAGTCTAATTCTTCATTTGAAGAGGATGATCGTGAGTTACCAGTGCTTATAGCTTCATCCAGTGGTGGTGTTTCAGGTAGTAGTAATCCCTTCATGTGAACTGCTACATCATAGAGTGCCTTTTTTCTATTAGCAATTTGGTCACTGCTCAACAAAATTCAGCTTTGGATCAACATAAATAGCAGCTAACAAGATTTGATTATCCAGTAAGAGACCCTCTCTTTTCTTCATTGAAGATACGATGCCATCAGCTATTAACCCTCCACTTTTGTTCAGGCAATATATCAAGCTCTTCCATTCCAAGAAAAAATTACTGGGTGTTAAATCTTCATATTGCAACCTCTTGGTGACAGTAAAGGGGTAAGAAAGTAGACTTTCCAATTCTTTTACTTGTGCCCACTGGCTTTCAGTTAATAAAACATTTTCATTGTCCAGTTCTTCAAGAAAGTCTTTTAGTTCAAGCAAACGCTTTACCATCAAATAAGTGCTTCCCCAGCGTGTTGTTTGATCCAAAATGGCTCATTTCCAGCACGTCGTTTCAAAATGGCATCTATTTTAGGGGCCCTGGCAGCAACAGTTACTTGCCTCAATTTGCCAATTAGAATAGCTGCATAACGATCTTTCAATCCATCTCTTATTGCAAGCTGCAGAGTATGAACAGCACAATGCATATGTTGAATAGTAGTAAGCTTAGATGCTTCTTCAGCAATGTTATCCAAAACATCACTATTCTCTTTGGATTCACTTTCTCCAATACCTGCAGAACTGTCTTCCTCCAATATCTACTTTATTCATTTTCTCAATTGTGCTTAACATATTAAAAGCATTATCTGTCACAATACATAGAATCTGTTCCTTTTTAATTTCAAAATCTTCTAGAACAGGTGGTGTGCAAAGTTATGCTAAAGTTCAGCCCTGGGTGGGAGCATATGTGGACAATGCAGACAGAACCCCTGAACCCACATCAGGCCATAGCACACACCTACACCTACATCATTACACTTGTTTACACTTAAATGAACTTGTTAAACACATTATACCTGAAATAAAATGAGAACACTTTTTGTAATGTACCATAATCCAGATTACAATATGTGAATGTCAGGCTGTATAATAGCTCAGCTGAACTTCACACTAGTAGTAACACAACTATGCACTGGGCTTTATTCTTACATCAGAGAAGTACTTAATTATGACTATTGTTTGTGAAATGGGACATTTGATTGTGGGTTCGCTTCTCGGTTCCTCCCTGTGTGGATGGCGCTTTGAGTACTGAGAAAAGCGCTATATAAATGTAATGAATTATTATTATTATTATTTGAACTTGCAGAATTTTTTTTTCATTACAATTTAAATTTATTAGGAGTCGGAGTCGGTAAATTTTTGCCGACTCAGACCCTGACTCCAGGTACCCAAAATTGTCTCCGACTCCTCGACTACGACTCCACAGCCCTGCCTGCTATATCCTAACACAGGGTCACGGGGGTCTGCTGGGGCCAATCCCAGCCAGTACAGGCCACAAGGCAGGAACAAATTCCTGGCAGGGTGCCAGCCCACCACAGGGCACACACACACACACCAAGCACACACTAGGGACAATTTAGTACCGCCAATGTACCTAACCTGCATGTCTTGGGACTGTGGGAGGAAACCGGAGCACCCGGAGGAAACCCACACAGACACGGGGAGAACATGCAAACTCCACGCAGGGAGGGCCCAGGAAGCAAACCCAGGTCTCCTTACTGTGAGGCAGCAGCGCTACCACTGTGCCACCCAGCAAGCTTTAGCCTAATTGCTAATATGCTTGAGTTGTACAGTCCTTTCAGGAGTAACAACCACCCAACCTTTGGGCCCTGCTAATGTTTTAAAGCTGAGGTAGCTAGTCTCAGCCATATTGCTGTGTTTAACTTGTGCAGCCTTTTAAAAGACAACAGTCTGGGAAGTCCCAGAAGTAATGTGGATCTTAAAGTGGCTGTAACCAGCAGGGGATGATGCAGCACCCCAAATATCAAACACCACCACAATGACACAAGTCCCAGGTTCAAATAAATGATTTATTACTGAGAAAATCTTCACAATGATCTAAAATGCATACAATACCTCTTTATATCTCTTTCTTTCCTCTCCTCCACACCTCCAGGCGAGCATTGTCCCATCATCTCCGATTTGACAGGGCGATTCTGGTGCAAGAGCATAGCCTGATGGAAGTACTTTCAGGTCATTTGGAAGTCCCAGAGAGTAGGGATCATGTATCCCTGCAGCACCATTGGACTGCAGTACCCAGCATGCCTTGCCATTTGTCTGTACTGGTAGCATCACCCAGGGAGGCTGCCATCAATTATGTCAGGGAATCCCAGAGCTTGGCTAGGTTTTCTCCCCCAGTCCTTCCATCCTACTGGCCTCCCGGCCAGGTAAGGAATCAGAATCCATTCCGACCGGGACACCTGCACATGTGTGCTGTCCATCACAGGCTTTTGACCTTTGCTGTGACATTCTGAAGTAATTAGAATGTAATTAGAACAATCTAGACTAGAACAGATCATTCAGCCTATAAATAAAGCTTGCCACTCCTATCCACTTCTAAAAAAATCAAGTCTTTTTTTGAAAGTCCTCAAGTCTTACTATCTACCATGCTATTTGGTAGCTTATTCCAAGGGTCTATGGTTATCTGTGTAAAGAAAAACTTCCTAATGTTTTACCCTTGACAAGTTTCCAACTGTTTCCCCTTGCTCTTGATGAACTCATTTTGTAGTAATAGTCTCAATTCACTGTAGTAATTCCCTTCATAATTTTCATGTCTCCTCTTAATCTTTTGCTTAAACTGAAAAGGCTCAGCTCTTTTAATCGTTCTTCATAATTCATCCCCTATTGCCCTGGAATGAGCCTTGTTGCTCTTCTCTGGACCTTTTATAGTGCTGCTATGTCCTTTTTGTAGCCTGAAGACCATAAAAGCACACAGTACTCCAGATGAGGCTTCACAAGTGCGTTAAAAAGCTTGAGAATAACCTCTTAGGACTTGTACTCTATACACTGTGCTGTAAAAGCCAACATCCTGTAGCCTTCTTAATGGCTTCTGAACACTGTTTGGAAGTTGATAGCGTAGAATCCACTACGACTCCTAAATCCTTCTCATAAGGTGTACTCTCGATTTTCAGACCTCTCATTGTGTATTTAAACCGAACATTTTTACTTCCTATGTGTAATACTTTACATTTACTGACATAAAACTTCATCTGCCACAAATCTGCCCAAACCTGTATGCTGTCCAAATCCATCTGTAAAGATTTAAAGGATTCTACATTATCTCCCAATCCATCTATCTTGGTATCATTTGCAAATTTAACCAGCTTGTTGCTTATATTCCTATCCAATGTAACAGTTGAGGTTGTTATCGACCTCTGGAACCCACAGGTACCATGCCAAACACCAGGTAAAAGTCCAAGACTTTTTATTTTTATGATAATAATGTGCCCTAAGCACCTTCCACTCCACACTATACATACAACAATCAATAATCAATAATCCAACACAATAACCACTCCTCCTCTCCCAGACACTTCGCCACCCTTCCTCCCAGCTCAGCTCAATGTCTGGACTTTCCAGGAGTCCTTTTATACCCCCTGACCCGGAGGTGATTCCTGTCCAACAATCCCCAAGTCCTCATTACTTCCAGGTCAGAGTAAAAGTCCTTTTCTTCAACCCGGAAACACATCGTTCCTTCTGGTCATGTGATCATGACGCACTTCCGGGTTATAGGGCACGTAAGAGTCTGACAGCCTCCCTACAGCGACTCCCGGTGGTCCCCAAGATATCCAGCAGGGCTGTGTATACAAACTACAAGGTCCATAAGGCCCTGCTGGAATTCGGGGAACCTCCATGCTGTTGGGAGGGCTCCACCTGGCGGCCTGGAGGTGTGGGCCGGAATATTTAGCCGGCTATCCATTACACCAAATCATTTATATATAATAAAAATAGCAGCGGCCCTAGCACTGACCCCTATGGAACACCACTCTTAACATCAGCTAATTCTGATAAGGTTCCTCACACTGTAACCTTCTGTTTCCTGTGTCTGAGCCAATTCTGCACCAATCTAAAAACATCACCCTTCTTCCCACTTCTTTTAGTTTGATGCCCAACCTCTCAAGTGGCAACTTATCAAATGCTTTCTGAAAGTCCAGATAAATAATATCATAAGCTCTAATTTCATTATACCCTTTTGCTGCTTCCTCATAGAATTCAAGCATGTTACTAAAACATGATCTGCCTCTCCTGAACCCATGCTGACTGTTCAGATAAACTCCTGTACTTGCCATGTACTGCTCAATCTTTAATAAGAGAACAGGGGAGAGTCCTGAGGCTTTGGAAAACATCTTGCATCACCCCAGTCCCAAAGGTATCACAACCTAGTGAGCTGAATGACTTCCGGCCTGTCACTCTGACGTCACATGTGATGAAGACCATGCTGCTTCACCACCTGAGGCCACAGGTCCACCACGCCCTCAGTCTTCTGCAGTTCGCATACCAGGAGAAGGTGGGAGCGGAGGATGCCATCATCTACATGCTACACCGATCTCTCTCCCAGTTGGACAGAGGCAGTGGTGCTGTAAGAATTATGTTTCTGGACTTCTCTAGCGCCTTCAACACCATCCAACCTCTGCTCCTTAGGGACAATCTGACAGAGATGGGAGTAGATTCATACCTGGTGGCATGGATCGTGGACTATCGTACAGACAGACCTCAGTAAGTGTGTCTCGGGAACTACAGGTCTGACATTATGGTCAGCAACATAGGAGTGCCCCAGGGGACCGTTCTTTCCCCGGTCCTGTTCAGCCTATATACATCGGACTTCCAATACAACTCAGAGTCCTGCCACGTGCAAAAGTTCACTGACGACACTGCAATCGTGGGCTGCATCAGGAGTGGGCAGGAGGAGGAGTAGGGAACATAATCAAGGAACATAATCAGCAAAACCAAGGAGCTGGTGGGGGATTTTAGGAGACCCAGACCCCTCATGGACCCCGTGATCATCAGAGGTGACTGTGTGCAGAGGGTGCAGACCTATAAATACCTGGGAGTGCAGCTGGATGATAAATTGGACTGGACTGCCAATACTGATGCTCTCCGCAAGAGAGGACAGAGCCGACTATACTTCCTTAGAAGGCTGGCGTCCTTCAACATCTGCAATAAGATGCTGCAGATGTTCTATCAGACGGTTGTGGTGAGTGCCCTCTTCTACGCAGTGGTGTGCTGGGGAGGCAGCATAAAGAAGAAGGACGCCTCATGCCTGGACAAACTGGTGAGGAAGGCAGGCTCTATTGTAGGCATGGAGCTGGACAGTTTTACATCTGTGGCAGAGCGACGGGTGCTGAGCAGGCGCCTGTCAATCATGGAGAATCCACTGCATCCACTGAACAGTGTCATCTCCAGACAGAGGAGCAGTTTCAGCGACAAGCTGCTGTCACTGTCCTGCTCCACTGACAGATTGAGGAGATCCCCCACACTATGCGACTCTTCAATTCCACCCGGGGGGGGGGGGGGGGGGGGGGTATTATACAAAGCTATTGTCTGTTTTACCTGCATTTTTATCACTCTTTAATTTAATATTGTTTTTTATCAGTATGCTGCTGCTGGAGTACGTGAATTTCCCCTTGGATTTAATAAAGTATCTATCTATCTATCTATCTATCTATCTATCTATCTATCTATCTATCTATCTATCTATCTATCTATCTATCTATCTATCTATCTATCTATCTATCTATCTATCTATCTATCTATCTATCTATCTATCTACCTGTGATGCACATTAAGCATATTGGCTTATAGTTGCTTGGATCTGCCCAGTCACCCTTTTTATATAAAGGGATAATATCTGTCATTTTCCAGTCCTTCAGAATTTCCCCAGTCTGCAGTGACTTCCTAAAAATATGTGTCAAGGATTTACAGTATGTATGTACTCACTAACCTCCTTAAGAACATGAGGGTAAAGTAATATCTGGTCCTGGAGATTTGTTTGATTTCAGCCTATGTAATGTGAGCAGTACTTCTCCCTCTACAATTTTCAGATCAATCAGTACCTCCTTAGTAGTCCCATTTATCACTGGGAAGTTATCTACTGCCTCACTTGTGAAGACCTCAAAAAATTCTTATTTAGAGCATCAGCTATTGCACTGTACTTTTTAATTACCCTTAACTATTCCTGATGCACTTCACATCCTCATTGACTGATCTTTTACTACTATAATACTGAAAGAATCTCTTTAAGTCGTTTTTCACCTTATCTGCTATATTCCTCTCCAACTTTCCCTTTCTCCAACTAAAAAGCCTTCCTAATATCCTTCTTAATGGTTGCTCTCATGTTCTCATATGCCCTACAATTCACATTTGCGCTATTAGTCTTATATGCCTTATACAGCTGTTTTTTAACCTTTGCAGCTTCTTTTTTGACTCTTTATTAACCCACTGCAGAGTTTTTAAAATTTCCTACTAATTCCAAATTTAGGTATGCACCTGTCCTGCATTACATGTAAAACATTTTTAAACCTGTTCCACTGCTCCTCAACTTTCTCCACACTTAAAAGCTTATCCCAGTATATCCTCCTTAGACGTTGCTGCATTTGCTCAAAATTTTCCCTGCCAAAGTTAAACTTAACAGTTTTAGTTTTTGCACCTGCACTCTTCCAAAAAACTGAGAATTGTACTATATTAGGTGTTGTGATGTGACATTTTGCACACAAGTTGATAAATATTTTGTATGTCTTTACTTGTAACTTAGACAAAACAATGCAATATTAGTGTTACATTATAGATAATAACAGCAATGGTTTGATGGTTTAAGAACCCCTTCCCCCTTTTAGGAATGAGACACTTTGTAATTTTACAACAGTGTTGGGAGAAGTGCCTCAAACAAGTTTGACCAATATTTCTCTGCTATAGTCTCTCAGTCAGCCCCCACAGGAAAGCCTGGCTGCCTAACTGCCAAGATTTACCTTAACACATGGTTTGGAGGGCAAGTGTGAAGGTTTTTTGTCCCCCCATTGGTCTGAAGTATGGCTGTTTGGAACTGTCTTGTATCAAAAGCCTTTAAGTACCACAACGCCCTATTGGCGCTAGGAGTTGTACAGAAAACCTATAAATTTGCTTGCTTTACCTTGCTCTCTCTTACCAAACTGATGAAAGACCATTTCACACCATGAACTGAAAAGGACAACACAATGAAGACCACAGCTCGGCAGCCATATTGAGACAGGCATGCGGCCTGTTCTGAAGAAAGCTGACCACAAATGATGCCTTAACTAGACACATTTTAAGTAACTAACAAGTCTGCGTGCTGCCTGAAACTACACCTCACCATTTATCAGGTTGTATGGTTGCCAATATTCAAATATACTTTGCATATTGTTATTATTTATGAATATTAACTATTAACTCCTGCTTGTCTTTTACTACACCTAATTGCCTGAGGTTATACATGTAGATGGGAAGGTGGGGAGAAGTTATATGGTACAGTACCTTATAAACAGTGGTAAGCTTGGGAGATTTGAGGCATTCTGACAAAGGCTACATAATAATACAAAAAGGGAAAAGTAGAGTAATATATTACTCTACCAAGACAAAACAATTATGATTACTTGATCTTTGTTGTTTAATCACCTCTACACCCTCAGTTTTATCCTGATTATTACAAATAACTAAATCTAGACAGGCTTCACCACGCATTGGTGCTTTAACATACTGTGGTAAAAAGCAGTCACTGATTACTTCTAAAAAAAATTCTTGCTCTTGTGCTTCACTATTTGCAAGGTTATCACACTTAGTATTTGGATAGTTAAAGACCCCCATGACAATAATATCCCCCTGCAAACTCACCTTTTTGATATTACTAAAAAGATGTGTGTTGAACTTACTCTGCATTGGGTGATCTATAACACCCTCCTAAAATAAGACCTCTTTCATTAATGTTTATAGGCGAATTTCACATTTCCACATTTCCTCAGTAAGATGGGGCTCATCGTCCACCTGAAGAGGACTAGCATTTAAATTCTGTTTGACATAAACAGCAACACCACCTCCTTTTCTGTTCTGTCTATCCTTCCTAAAAAATTTGTATCTCCCTTATGTTATACTCATCCCCATCATAGTTGCTTAGCCAGGTTTCTGTTAAAGTTCATTTTCTGAACACTTTCACACAACAAACAGATGTCAATACAATTGGATGCCTGAAATGTACTTCCATCCACATACTATAAAAGCAAAAAAAGCTGGATGGGTTAACTGCCTTTACTGTTAAAATGAAATTTTGGCTGCCCTGTTGGCAGAAGAAAGTGGATGACTTTTTTAAGTGAAAATGGAAGAGGAGTTTTGTTGGGGTGGATGTTAATTTGACAATGACAGTAAGGAGAATGGTGTTGTAACAGATGAATGGAGAAAGAACAGGATTTTTACCAAAGAAAAAGGAAAAGGTCCTAAAATTATTACCACAACACTGTTTTTTAAACTGAATTTTTAGTGTTGGTGTTCTAAAAAATTGCTTTTTGGCTAAAACCAATGTCATTATAATTCTGTCTAAGCCATGTCAGTTTTGTTCAACTGCTAAGTGGTCTCCATAGGAATGGAAAAAAGAATGTTTTGCCTATTCTAAAGTGTGTGTTGTATCACAGAGCATTATCTGCCCTAACATCTGTATTTCCTGTACCAGAGAATGTTTATGTGTTGCTTATTTCAGAGACACAGAGATACTTTTGCCCAGTGGGGGCTGGGTGGTCTCATGGCTTTGGAACCCCTGCTGATTGTTTTTTTTTTTCTCCAGACCTATGGAGTTTTTTTTTTTTTATTTGTTTTTCTGTCCTCCCGGCCATCAGACCTTACTTTATTCTTTGTTATTTAGTATTGCCTAATCTTATTTTTATTTTTTATAAACTTTTTTCTTCATCTTGTAAAGCACTTTGAGCTACATTATTTGTATGAAAATGTGTTATATAAATAAATGTTGTTGTTGCTGTTGTTGGATCCAGTGCTATCTGCTCCTGAGGGTGGCATTCCATAGTGTCATGAATCTCTGTTGTTAGTTCCACATAGTTCCAGAAGCTTTACAGTGTGTATTCAAAGACATACCACTTTTCGGGTGTATGGGGTTGACTGTGGAATCCTTTATGATGTTTTCAAAATATATATTGCAATGATTTATCTGATTGAGTTGTAGTCTGTTATAATGTTTTGTTTCCAAATTAAATTAAGAAAAGAGTGGTCCCACGGTGACTTTCAGAGTGGCCAGTTCTAGGACTCCAAAGAAATTTGTTCCAAGATTCCAAGGAGTTCCGGACCAGCTGGTCCAAGTTTTCAAATTTCCTGAAGGTTTCAGAGTCTAGTGGTAGTGGCTTCAGTGCTTCATAAAAAACATAAGTCCTCACGTATCCAATTGAAGATATTAAAAGAATTGCTGCAAACCTATTCCTGTTGAAGAATTTTTTGTCCACCATGTGAATCTTTGTAGTCCTGATTGTAAAGCAACTCCTTATGTGTCCCTTATTTGTTTACTTTTATTTATGTATGTATGGTGTGCATGAAAGCCCCACCTTATGAGAGGAATTATATTAGGAATGTTATGAATTAATCATTCACATTAAGGTATTCTAATATTTTGCATGCTTATTATTGCAGTTTTATAGTTTTGTTCACACACAAGCTAATGCAATATAATCCTGATTGCTATGGTTTTAATTTCAAAATTTTTGGGTGTACAGGTTATTGACTTTGACTTTTGTTCACACACAGGCCTATCTTGGCCATTTTTGCACAGGTGAATTCTTCAGAAAGAGGAGACTTGCACACTTTAAGCTAATGCATGGGTAATGTGCCTCACCGGTATTACCAGCAGTTAAATAAAGTTCATTTTGTGTCTTCTGCAGTGTTGAAAGACAGGCAGTAAAATATAAAGAAATAAAGCTTGCTTTTTTGTCCATTTAGAAAGTGCAGAGGGACATCTTCACTGACAATATAAGCCGTAGTATATTGTAGTCTGGACTTTTGGGGATTCCGTAGTAATAAGGAATTATGATTATTGGGGAGCTTTGAGGAAGTGATAATAATAATTAGGCTGTGTAATGTGTACTCTGAAATGATCTAAGTAAAAGGACCTGTTAAGGTTTACTAGTTTGAACCTGTCTTCGTCATCTTCCTTTTTATTGGTACACTATTATTTCCCATAGATTTAGCACTGGTGACAGACTTAAAAGTGCGCCTCTATTGCTACGCAACGTGTAAAGTAAGTTTTTGGTTTTTTTTCCGCTGGAGAGGAAAGAGAAAAGCTGCAACTTTTTTTTCTATTTCTGTGGTAAAGTTCCTTCGCCATTCACTAAAGATAAGCACAAGGGATAAAATGGCAATGATAACGGGACATTTCGGGCCATTTGATGATTCAGTTGAGCAATGGGGTGCTTATACGGAGCAATTTGAGTTTTTTGTGAAAGCCAATGCCATTGACAATGACCTGAAAGTGGCGACATTTCTTAGCGTTATCGGGGCAAAGACATTTAGTCTACTGAGAAGATTGGTAAAGCCAGGAAAACCCAGTGACAAGTCATTTAATGATATTGTAAGGTTCCTGGAATCACATTTTTTGCCTAAGCCATTATTAATAGCTGAAAGATTTAGGTTTCACAAACGGAACCAGGAAGCAGTGCTCAAGAAACTTACAGAACACTGTGAATTTGGTACTAATTTGGATGATGCCTTATGGTACAGGCTAGTGCGCAGATTAAGAAGTGAGGGCATTCAGAAGCGGTTACTCACTGAGGCCAACCGTACATTGCAGAAAGAGATTGAGATAGCCGTGTCTATGGAGCTGGCTGCTAAAGAAGCGCAGCAGCTTGGGGCAGCTGCTAGAGTACACAGAGTTCAAGCAGACTCAAGCAAACAAAAAGGGGGCACCAAACAGTGTTACAGATGTGGAAAGATGGATCACCATCCAGCGAATTGCTGGGCAAAAGAACTCATATGTCGCAGCTGTAAAAAAAAAGGACACGTGGAGCGTGCATGTAAAGCAAAGCGAAAGGAAGGCACAGACAAGGGGGAAACAGGGAAAGATAAAAAGGCACCCTGGTCTTGTGAAAAGAAAAAATTGCACGTGGTACAGGAAGAAAATAAAAGTGACAGTGAGACTGATTCTGAGGCCGAGCTACTAATTAAAACACTGAATAAAAAAAGAGGCTCAGCAGCATATACTATTACTGCCATCCTGCAAGGGCACCCTGTGGATACTGGAGCAGCTGTCTCCTTAATATCAGAGAAACTGTTTAAGGAAAAATTAAATCACCTCCAACTGAAACACCCTAAGATCATAAAAGACATACACTGGGAAGAGTGTGCCCATGTTGGGTAAAACAAAGGTTCAGGTTGAACTAAATGGGCAAAGAACCAATTTGCCCATATATATAGTAAAAGGTGATTATCCAGCTCTGATGGGCAGATCATGGCTTGAAAAAGTACAGTTGGATTGGACCAAAGTGAATGCTGTGTCTGTTGAACAGTCCAAGTTGAATTTGTTCCTGAGAAAGCATCAAGCTGTCTTCCAAGAGGAACTGGGGAGTATGACAGGGATTAAAGTGACACTCCAGGTGCAACGAAGATTTTTGAAGGCAAGGAGTGTTCCTTACGCTTTAAGACCTAAGGTGGAGGCGGACATTGACCGGCTTGTCAAACTAGGAGTCCTAGACCCTGTTTCTCATTCTGAGTGGGTCAGACCAGTGGTTCTGGTGGTCAAGTCAAGGGGACTTTAAGGTAACAGTTAACCGTGTACTCATAGCTGAGCAATACCCCTTTCCTGTGATTGAAGATATTTTTGCTGGATTAGCTGGGGGAAACAAATTTAGTAAAATAGACCTCAGCCAAGCATACTTGCAAATGCATGTAGATGAGGACTCACAAAAGTAACTCACCATAGCAACACATAAAGGGCTCTACCGTTATGGTCATTTACCTTTTGGAATTACTTCAGCACCAGCGTTATTTCAGCGTGCCATGGATCAGATCCTTAGTGGTTTTCCAGGGGTACAGTGTTACCTTGATGACATCCTGGTCACAGGCCGAGATGACAAGGAGCACATGGCCAATCTGGATAAAACCTTAAGCAGGCTAGAAAAGTATGGGCTGTGTGTAAACATGGACAAATGTGACTTTTTCAAAATGTCTGTGTTTTACCTAGGGCATGTTATTGATTCTGATGGGTTGCACACAGCTCCTTCAAAAGTGAAGGCAATAGTAGATGCCCCTGTCCCAAGCAATGTCAGCCAACTGAGATCATTCTTGGGTCTCGTGAACTATTATGGCCATTTTATTCCACAGCTAGCAACGTTGTTGAAACCACTCCATGAGTTGCTGTGTGAGAGTAGACCCTGGAAATGGTCACAGGAGTGTGAAACGGCATTTAGCAAAGCTGGCTGACAAAAAGAGTTTTAACACATTTTGACCCATCCTTACCAATTCAGTTAGCATCCCCTTACGGTGTTGGGGCTGTTGTGTTGCATATTATGTCAACAGGTGAGGAGCGACCAATTGCATTTGCGTCAAGAACATTGAGTAAAACTGAAACAAAATATCCTCAAATTGAAAAAGAGGCTTTAAGCATCATTTTTGGAATAAAAAAATTTCACAGTTACCTCTTTGGTCAAAAATTTACCCTGCTAACAGACCACTGACCTCTCACATCTATTTTTGCCTCACATACTGGTGTGCCATCTATGGCAGCAAGCAGACTTCAGCGCTGGACATTGCTTCTTGGGGCTCACAATTATGAGATCAAATACAGTTGTTCGGAGGCACATGGAAACGCAGATGGTCTGTCAAGACTCCCCCTACCCGAACAACCCAGGGAACAAGGGCAAAAGATTTTTTACTTTAAAATGGTGGAAAATGCCCACCAGATTAAGCAAGAAACCAAGGGTGATTACACACTTTCAAAACTACTTGACTGCATTCTTAGAGGGCAGGACCTTAGCACCCTTAATGCACTGCCTGATGTTCAGCCTTACCTTTCACATTGAAAGGAGCTATCTGTGACAGCAGGATGCCTCATGTGGGGAATTTGAGTAATTATACCACAAAGGTTGAGGAAACCCATTCTGGATGAGTTACATCTTGGACACTGTGATATAGTCCGAATGAAAGATTTACTTTTGGTGGCCTGGACTTGATCGTGATAGTGAGTAAAAAGGCAAATTCATGTTCATCATGTCAAGGCCTCAGAAATATGCCCAGTCCAGCACCATTGCACCCATGGGAATGGCCTGCCAGTCCTTGGCAAAAAGTTCATTTAGATTTTGCAGGACCTGTAGAGGGTGTTATGCTTCTGGTCGCAGTGGATGCACATTCTAAGTGGCCTGAGGTCACTATCATGCCCGCCATCACATCAGAAAAGACGATCCAAACTTTAAGAGAACACACTACGCCCCCCGATTTTTTGCTGGTACTACCACTTGCGCACACTTGGCATTAATTTCTGAGAAACTGATTAGAGGATGCGTCAAAGAAATGCTGGAAATGAGTGGCAGCCATGATGCGTGCACATACGTGTTCTGAGCGTGAAGTATAAACCAGTCCTCAGTTTTAGCCTGCAGCAGCTTACAATTGAGATCCCGTATCAGTAGTTGTCTGGGCGATACCCTGGTGTGGAAAAAAAAGGGCTTCAAATGTGTTTCAAATCCCAGCACAACATTTTAGGAATAGGAATTTTGCGGACATGTACACGTCATTGTGTGCACGTAGAAGGATGACGTTCAACAGGTTAATTTAGTCGGCACGATGGCGCCAAATGCAAAAAGGGAATTTCTGGCCTCTAGAGTAACGGTTCTCAACTGGTGGTACGCAAACCCCTAGGGGTACGGGAAGGGTTATGCAGGGGTACGCAGCGACATATAATTTTGTGTTTTTTTTTCAAATTTTCCTTCTGTTTCGATTATGAACTCAAAAGTAGGAAAAAAGGAAGAAAATGTAATTCAGGAAGGAATTCAGGTGTAGTTTCAAAAACTGACTCATGACTGCTATTCTAAATGAACAATGATTGTTTCAATCGGTTTCAATGCTTTAGTTTAAATTTTTAAACTTAAAACAACCAAAGAGTTTGAAGAAGGTCGCCAGTTGGCTGCGTGACTCATCACCAAAACACGTGCGACAGTGCAGCTGTACTATAGCATGGAGTAGATTTGCTTCGGAAAGTGGTGAGGCGTGTGAAGGGGCCTAAAGTTCCAAAAACAGAAAATTTCTGCTGTTGCTAGGCCTACAAGCAATAGGTTCGGGGCAACACTTGAGTCACCTCTCCAGCGGCGTGGTAGCTTTTAAGAGAGGACAACCTCTTCAGTGCAAGAAAGGAGTTGAAGGTGGTTATAACGCATGTGTTCGCATTGTTTGCGGAAACCCCAAAAATGGACCGGTTTTCAGTGAAACAGAAGGGAAGTGGTACCGATGCGTTCGCGAAAGTGAGTGATTCGGAAGATGTTGGGTCGTCTTCTGATAAGACAGGCCAAGGAGTTTCTCAAAAATGGCCGTGGCAGCAGCAAGATAAGAAGCCACCAGAAGATTCATGTGCGGGCAGAAAAATACAACAATATTCTGCAGAATATTTAGGCTACAGTTTTGTCAGCAATGGTGCGGACCCTCCACTTCCACTCTGTGTCATATGCAACAAAACTCTGTCCAATCACAGCATGAAACAGTCGCTTCTGAAGAGACACCTGCAAACCAAACAAGCAGAATTGAAAGATAAACCGCTGGAATATTTCAAGAGGCAACATGAGAGTATGATGAATGGCACCGCAATGTTTCACGGATATCTGCATACGTCTGAGAAAGCTTTGCATGCCTCATATGAAGTATGTCTTTTGGTAACGAAAACAAGGAAACCTCATACTATTATTGAGGAGTTGGTACTTCCTGCAGCACTAAAAATTGCAGAAATAATGATAGACAAGAAAGAAGTCGATATTCGGATGATACTGTATCAAGGAGAATTCGAGAAATGGCTGACGATGAAATCCAGCAAGTCTGTGAGCAGATCAAACTCAGAAAACAATTTGCATTACAACTGGATGAGTCAACAGACGTATCAAACAAAGCTCAGTTGATGATTTTTGTTCGGTATGTTGATCAGGTGAAGCGACTTTCAGAAGAAGTGTTAGTTTGCAAAGCTTAGCAGGGAAAAACAACAGCACAAGAGATTTTCAGAATTCTGTCAGAGTGTCTCGCCGCTCATGGACTTGAATGGATGTGGTGTGTTTCTGTGTGCACAGATGGCGCAACTAACATGACGGGCCACCAAGGAGGCTTGAAAGCGTTGGTGAAAGGGAAAAATCCATCAGTTCAATGGAATCACTGCATTATTCATCGATGATCACTTGCCTCGAAACACTTAAGCGTGGAGTTCAATGAGACAATGAACACTGTGGTCAAAGTTGTGAACTTTATCAAGTCACGTGCTCTGAACTCTCGGCTCTTTCGACTGGTTTGCCAGGACATGGGTTCGGAACACGTAACTTTGTTTTTGCATACCAAAGTCAGGTGGCTGTCTCGTGGAAAAGTTTTGAACAGGTTATTTGAGCTCCGACACAAAATTTACGTCTTTCTTAAAGATCAGAAATCTGCTTTTGTAATGCACTTTGAGGACAAGCAGTGGTTATGCAAAGTCACATATCTTGCCGACATATTTGCAAAAATCAATGAGTTGAATTTGAAACTTCAAGGACAGAACAGCAACATATTTTCTTCCATTGACAACATGCAAGCTTTTCATAAAAAAGTTATCTACTGGAAAAACAGAATTTCTGCTGGACATCTTGCAATCTTCCCAACAATTTCATGTTTTTGTGAAGACTCAAACATCGAGCTTTCAAGCTTTTCTAATATCAAAGCATTGATTATCGATCATTTGAAGAATCTAGAAAACAAAATTCTCCGATATTTTCCTGAAATTGAAACAGATGGTGCAAAAAACAACTGGATTTTGAATCCTTTTGTGAAAACAATGTTGAGACAGCGGAACTTCCTGATGACTTGAAAGAGAAATTATTTGAACTTGCAGAGGACAGAACTTTGAAAGCAAGAATGGACAGCAACGTGGGACATTTCTGGCACAGTGTGCGTCAAGAATATGAAGACTTGAGTAATGCAGCTTTGTCAGCATTGTTGCCTTTTCCATCGGCATATTTATGTGAAAGTGCTTTCTCGGCTTTGACTGCAATAAAAACTAAAGAATGAAACCGGCTCCAGCCTGAAGGTGATGTTATACTAGCCATCAGCAGCATCCATCCTCACATCAAATCTTTGATGGCACAAAAACAAGTCCAAGTATCGCATTAGTCCAAGCACACGCCATTATGAAAAAAAGTACTTTTATGCGCGAACTTACACGCGAGGGGTACCCGCAGACATACTTTCACACCCTTTGGGGGTACAATCGCGAAAAAGCTTGAGAACCAAGGCTCTAGAGGGGGTCTTTTGGCTAGACCATGCAGAGAGAGAGGTACTTGGTAGAGCATTTACCAAGAGCATTGTCTTGAATTTACCAAGCACTGCGGCTTGTGTCTTTGTCTGTATTTTGAATATGTTTGTTGGTTAACCCTGTTCTGTCCATTGTTTGGAGAAGCAGTTTTGACTTGGATTACTGTGGAGGACGGCTTTATTTTTGTTTTTGTGTAAATATGGGTTTCACTAGTTTTTGTGCATTTTTCTTTTTCATTTGGGATTTTCAGTCAGCACTGCAAATAGTGTATATAACCATCATTTTTGGGCTCCATTTCATAACTGTTTTTGTGTGTTCTTTGTGGTATTGAACTGTGTATTTAGATATATATTCCTCAGGACATTATTTAGTTTTTTTTTTTTTTTTATGTGCACCTATAAATAAAACTTCATTTTGTTTTTGCAAAACCCAACCCTTTTTTGTTTGTGTCTCCCTGTCTTACACTACCATCCTGGTCACACTCAGTCCCACAAACTAGACACCTAGAGTGTATTCTGGTGTCCCCGATTTCCCAATACATGGAGTGTCACAATGCATTTTTAGTCATTTTTGAGGTTTAACATATACCTTTAGAGAGGGGAAAAGAACAATGTCTCAAACTAATGCACAAATTGTCTGCTAAGGCATTTTTTGTCTGTAATTGCAGTTTCACTAACCAGTTGTTAAAAGGAAAAATCAGTGAAGGTTATAAAAATTTTATTCAGATGTTTGAGTGTGTATGTTAGGAAGTATTGTCTTTCCAATCTACATAAAGAAAATGGAGCAGTACAATTTTTTTTTTTTGAAAGATTGCATAAAATGTTTTCTTCCAACATAGTGAACAACATAATTACCAGAGATAAATAAAATTGTAGAGTGCTAAAGTAACCTGTAACAGTGTTTATATGGACAATGTTATACATAAATATGTAAGCTTTAAGTGTTAATTGGTGATTTTGCTGTGAATTACTACTAAATAACAACAAACAAATCACAAACAACTATTACACAATCATACATTTCTCATTAGTAAACATAATGTGTAATTATATATTCTTTATTTTTAAAGAAAATCATGTAATATGATCACCTGTGCCATCAATAACAATGTTCAGAGAATGTGAAATGTAATGGAAAAATAATTCAGTTTCAAGGGCACAGCATTCTCAACAAACTATTTCTTTTTGAGAATCTATTTTTCTTTCTGTTCAAAGTTTAAAATGAAAAATAATCTTTTGGTATTTGCCTGGTAATGGAGTTTATTGTTTCAGTAATGCATCCTGATTCATTTCAGTTTGCTGGTTTTATTTGATTTTGAAACTTTTTCCAAATCTCAGCAGATTGCCATCCACTGTCTGTGATGACCTTTGCTATTTTAGATCTTCTTTTTTGTTTTTTATAATGGCGTTCTAGGTATGAATTTATCTTATTATATATGGTTACTCTTTCACAATATAAAAATTCTGTGCTTATTTCGTGAAGATAAGCACCATAAGTAATACATAGATAGTGAGGAAATATAACAATTCTGTACAGTAACAGGGAACATTGCTAAGAATTAGGCATTGATTGGGATAGCATTTTGTATCTGGATACATACCATACTACCATCCTTTTTCTTAAAAATCTGTTGTTTTCATTAGAGGTTTGGAAGATGACAAAGTTTAGCCTGGCACATAAGCACAGGACAGAAACCACTTTTTTCAGGTCAGTGTTTGAACTAAGATATCTTAAGTGGTGAAACAGTAACACTTACCACTGCTTACAATCACTGCCGGTGCTAGGTTATTTTGCACCATAGGCCAAGCTTGTTAGCGCTCCAACCAACTATTCGGTAGCTAACCTGTGTGGAAGGGCCCCCCGCCCCACCCCTATGATCTGCGACCTAGGCATATGCCTAATTCATCTTAATGGTGGAGCTGGCCCTAGTGACAATATGCCGTCCAAGCTCAAAGTTCTTGACCAGTTCAGAGAATATTATTAGAGATGATAAAGATATTTCTTATGGTGTCCCTAGTATTGAAGTTTTAAGTTAAAAAAAAACCTTGGACAGATTTAAATTCAGCACAGTATTTAGCTGCTACTCTAAATATTAAACTTTTCTAAGATTAGCAACACTCATATACTTTAATAGCATTTTAATCACATTTATAAAACAATGTTATGTAATGGCTAATAAGAAAATGAAACCTTGCTCACATAAGAACATTGTATAGTAAACAAGGTTGGGTTTTTTTAAAGTTAAAGGTAACCTCTGCTGAATTCTATAAAATAAGTGAAGAATCAATTGTTTTTGCTTTAGTCTGGTTGGAGGAACTGTTGAACACTACCTAATAATAACAGTAACTCTGCATTTGTGTCTTTTTTTACTGTATGATACATGAACAATTAAATCTATATATAATAGGGAAATGACAATTTCCAAAAATCAATAACTGTAAGGATCTAAGCAATGTATATGTTAATACAGTGGTTTTAATTAAAATATTGCTATAATTTATTTTCTTTCTATGTAACTACATTGATGTGAGTTGTTCACTTGTTATTTTTCAAGAAAAATTGGAAATTTTGATTATAAAATTGATTACATCTTGCCTGAAGAAGGGGCCCGAGTTGCCTCGAAAGCTTGCATATTGTAATCTTTTTAGTTAGCCAATAAAAGATGTAATTTTGCTTGACTTCTCAATACAAGAAAAAATGGAAAACAAAGCAATGACCCTTGTCAATAGAGGTAAAACAAGGGAGGTCTTGGGTCTTTGGCTAAGGAGAACATTTTTTTACTAATAAAAATTTAATCAAATAAGCTTGTTTAAATAAATTTACAGTATTAACCTTTTAATGCTACCCCATTCAGCCTATTGTGCTCATACCTGAGGGAAACCATCACTGCATCATCATTAACTATTAATTTCCTGCAGAATACAGAAACATCGACTGCTGTTTACACTGTAGTCTATTGTGTTTCACCAATAATATATGAAAAATGCCTGAAAGTGATGGTAGTGCATCTAGGGCCCAGTTAACAGCTGACAATAACATGTGTTTTGGAGTTCTAAGCATGACTGGATAAAAGTAATAGTGAATGCACTGGCGATTAGATTATAACTGTAGATGCTTTTGACTACTCTCTTTGGATTACTGTGTTGGGGCTTTGTTTGCTTTTTGCATTGTCCTCTGAACATATTCTTTATGCCTTTTCACATTCATTGGAGCAATTCATTGTCACAGAGCTTTTGTTAATAAATCTAAATTAAATCTTTTGTTAATAAATTTAATAAATGCAATTTATTTTTTTTCCCACAAAGTTCCTTCCAAATGTTTCTTTGCTTGCCAATCTGTGTACAAGCTAAGATTTACAGTTACTCTCTTCCTGTGAGTTTTTTTGTTATATTTTGTGGACATTACTAGTTGTTCTGTCAGCTTCTCATCTTGGGCTTGCACCAGCTGAAGCCAGCAAGCTGTCTCAGGGCCTGACTAAAGTTAAGGCTGCCTCTGATTAGCAGAAAAGATAGAATTCTGGCCTGCTTCATAGTTTCTTCTGGGAGCCTTGCCATATTTATGCCTGGAGGAATATCACCAGATAACTGAAGGACCTCCCTCTGCCTATATACTGTACATATTCAGGTTCTCCAAAATCGCATTGAGTTTTTATTATGAACTTTGCCTTTGTAAGTACATTTTGGATTTTCCTTTTTCTATTGTTTTGTGGATTTTTGATTACTGGAATATGGACTGGCTTTGTTTTCTCTATATTGCCTTTAGACATACCCTTTTCACAAAAAATACATCTTTTGTTTTTTTAAATGTACATTAACATTAAACAATTCCAAAGTTCTTTGCTGAATAATATTTGAAACAGAGTTTTTATGGCTTCCACTCTTGAATTAATATCATCTAAACATTACTAAACATTATTAAGGATTGTTTTGATTATGGAAGAAGATGATCCGCTGTGGCAACCCCTAACGGGAGCAGCTGAAAGAAGAAGAAGATTAAGGATTGTTTTGATTGTGATTTTTCACCTTTTGTGTCTTAGGGTTTTGGGAAAGGCCCGTCTGAGGTACCTCACAGAAACCTAAACCTAGATTTGGAAGGCAAGGCCTCAGTTCATTATTTGGATTTATTGTTTGCATGTGGGAAAGCCTGAGGCCCCATTTCAAGCATTTTGTAAATTTTGTATTTTGAGAAAAAAATCATAACAGGATTAAGATAATGTACATGTTTTTTTAGTGCTGTTATGTAAAATATTAGTATAGTCCATTGTATGAATTTTCATGTGTTACTTTTATAACAAACCACAATAAAAATGGTTACAATAATAAAAATTACAATAAAAGTGGTGTTACAGTAACTTATAGTGTTACGGTAGAGTACTTTTACTTTGGAGTTTGTGGTTCTATCACTGCTCAGGTATTTTCTTATCAAATGACACTTTATTCTTCATCAGATAGCAAACAAATAAGCATTAAAATAGTAAATATGAAATATGAATATTATATTGATTTTTTTAGCCTTCACTCCATCTCTCGGCACTTCTAGAAATTAACTCTTTCTCTTCAGTCCAAGAAGTTTCCAGCCCCATTTATACCTGCCATTAATATGTATTTTCAGTGATCTTATTTAGATTTATTTGCTTGGCAGACGCTTAAATACAAAGCAACTTACAAAGGACATTTGAGATACACTTGGTTACATTTCTTTAGTTTTTCCAATTGGAGCACAAGCAGGTGAAGTGAGTTGGTTGCGGTCACACAGTGTCAGCAATGGGATTTGAAACCACAACCTGAGGGTTAGAAGTTGGACAGCACTTGATCACATTAAAAACCAACAGGAAGTACATTTGTAACTAGATTACTCCAACAACATTCAGATTTTGTCAGAAACAGTGTCATTTCTCCTTTTTTCTCCTTTTTATTTAATTAGTTCTTCATACCAGACATTGTCTTGCCAGTCAGTAAATTACACACACAGCTGCTTCTTTCAACTACCCCAGCTGAAGAACATGGGATATGAAGGGACCAAATGTTCAGCTCTTGCCATATGAGGAAAGTATGGTCTCTACCCTTTTACCATATTCTATAGTAAAGACATTGTTCATTTATTCATCACCTTCTTCTTCATCTTTTGGCTGCTCCCTTTAAGGGTTGCCACATCCTCTTCCATATCTTCCTGTCCTCTGCATCTTGATCTGTTACACCCATCACCTGTATGACCTCTCTCACCACATCCATAAACCTTCTCTTAGGCCTTCCTCTTTTCCTCTTACCTGGCAGCTCAATCCTTAGCATCCTTTTCCCAATACAGTACACCCCCAAACTTTTGCAGGGGTTACGTTCCTAGAGCACCCGTGAATTGTGAAAAACGTGAATTTTGGATGTGGTTAAAAAAAACGCCTATTTTTATAGTTTAAATCCTAAATATGCCCCCAAAACACTTTAATTTAATTTCAAACTCAGCTTAATACATTACCTAAAAAAAAAATAATGTAAAGGTAAACTTACTGTACTGTATTGCTATGTCTCCCGCAGTGCTAGAATGTAAAATACTGATGCACTTTAAGTAAATGTAACAATTCACAAAGAAAAAGTGAAATTTTAATGGAACACATTTTTTTTCATGCAAAGAGCATCACAATTACTGCAACACTGATCATTTTACACACTGTCTTTTCCCACTTCACTGCTCAACGTGACTGCTGGCGTTTCTGTCTGCTGCTGCTTGCCGGTATTCTCTTTGTGTACTTCTTCCTAGTTGTTTTTTACTCGTTTTTTGCCTTTTGCATCGGATTTTCCTTCGCCTTTGCATTGGATTAAAAACTGATAACACGCATTTGCGTCCCTTGCCTCCTTCGGCCTCAACACGAGCCCTCGTAGAACTGTTCTTTGCTGGCTGCAACCTGTGTGGGTAAGTGTAAACTTTCTCACTGTTTCTCTTCTCAAGTAACTAGCTTTGATGAATAGGTGGTTGAAACTGCCCTTTGTCAATTGCTGAGTACTTGCGGAAATTCCAGAGGTGACAGTCTACTGGCTAACGTGTTATTTTAATTGGGCGGAGTAGGTACACAAGGGGTACATTGCTTTGTTTCCAATCTGGAATTTGCTTGGGTGACTTCTGGAAATTTACTATGATAAACCTCAATTGGTTGTCATGGATTATTATGTCTACTTTGCTATCTAATGCAGTCACATCCTCAAAGCTAAAATATTTACCAGATCAATTGTATCGACTTCGAACAAACTATGACGTTCCTGCTGATCTCTTGCTGCACCGCGGCATTCTCAGACGACCAAAGTACGTTCACCGAGGCCCTCGTCGTCGTTTTTGCTTCAGCAGGAGTAGCAGCGGGTCTATTCCTTCAATTTGATCTTAACAAAAAGCAAACTTGTAAAAAGGGCAGTCATGACTTTTCTTTCTTAGGAAACTCAATTGTGGACAAAACCATAATGACACTTTTTTATAAGTTGTGGGTTTTTGGGACCCCACACCTCCAAAACAGGACGACATGCCGAAGAGTGTCCCAAAGAGTGATTGCTGCATCTGTGGAAAATTGCTTGTCCATTGCCGGGGCAACCGCAAGCTCACAGCGCTGCAGCGAGGCACCACGGAAGCAACTACAAGCCGATCGCAATCGTGCTGTAAGCACTTGTCATCAATGGGTGATTCAAGGAACATTATAAATGTAGGGAGCAGTATTACTTAGCCACCAACCTGGCCCGACCCTGCGTGTTTGCTCTGTCTGTGTATAGGAGAGTGGTAGATCCTGCTACAATAAATAACCATGCTGTTCCTGTTTCAAGCTGAACAAAGCTGGTTTTGCTCACTCTTGTGTTTTGGGGTGCAAAACAATGATTCACGTGTCACAAAGACCATTATTGAATCCATTGTTACATTTGCTTTTAAAGTGCCTTGAGCCAAGGGAAGATACTATATAAAAAAATCTATTTTTATTATTATTATCATTATTATCTGTTGGTTTGGCAGCATCAGCAATAAGAATATAAACCATCTTAACAACATTATAAAAATGAGCAGTGAAATTATTGGTTCAAAGCAGACATCTGTCACTGAAATGTATTGCAGACAGGTTTGAAAGAAAGCCAACTCAATTCTGTCAGACAGTAGTTGTGCTCTTTTCTCTATAACCCAGCTTTTCCCATAAAGCTGCAGATTTAGGTTTCCAATGATAAACAGCAACAGGTTTAAGAACTTTTATTCCCAGAGCTATAAGCATTTTAAATTCTGTTACTAGTAGGGATGCTGTTAAATGTTAAATTCTGTATTATTGTTTTGTGTACTATTGAAAGTAATTGTTCTTCATTGTATTAATCCTGAATTGGTTGTCAAATGTTGTATCTTTGTTTATCTATGAATGTCTGTAACGGTTTCTGTTTTCATACTGTCCTGCTGCAAACAAAATTTCCCTCTGGGATAATAAAGTCTACCTAACCTAACCTAAACTACCTGAAAAGGTGTCTCTCTCTGAACTGCCTTTCTCAAGTTTTCTTCCATTTTCTTTTCTCTACAAGGGTTTTTTGGGTGTTTTTTCTTGCCTTCTTAGGGAGTCAAGGAAGGGAGCTGTCAAAAAAACAGATTTTTAAAGCCCAATGCGGCATCCCTTGTGTGATTTTGGGCTATACAAGAAAAACATTGTTGATGCTGTTACAAGACCAGACCAGACTGACATTGATTTGGTGCCCCAAATGATTGTAGCAGTGTACTAACTGCACATTAATTTCCTGAATAGTGGCTGGGTATACAAACTCTTTGTTGCAGTGAATGTAAATACCCATTTCTTTGGTTTTGCAGATGTTAAGTTGAAGGTGATTCTTTTTGCATAAAGAGACAAAGTTCTTCATCTGACTCCTATTCTTGATCTCATCCTCCTTTTCAAAATACACCACAACTGCAGACTCATCTAAGAATTTATGCACATGACATGACCTGGTGTATTATTTACAGTCTAATGGGTACAGGGTGAAGAGAAAAACACAGAACTGTTCCTTGTGGTGCTCCAATGTTGCTCACATCCACATCAGAGACAGTCCTTGAGCCTCACAAACTGTGGTCTGCCCAACAGATAGTCCATTATCCAAGACACCAGGCACATCTCTGAGCTTACCCCTTTACAGGGATGGTTGAATATTATTGAAGGCACTGGAGAAATCAAAAAAATATAATCCTCATGGAGCTGCTAACTTTGTCCAGATGGGACTATGTTTTGTGGAGTAGAAAGTTAATTGCATCTTCTATACCACTTTTTGTCTGATAAGTAAACTTCAGTGGGTCCAAATGGCTTTTCACAAGAACCTCATGAAGGTCTTTATGATGTGGGATGTAAGGACCATGGGAGTTTGGTCATTAAGTCAAAAGACAATTGCCTTCTTTGAAACTACAACAATGCAGGATGTTTTCCACCACAGTGGTACCTTTCTGGAACCTTAGTAGCAGACTGAACAGTTGACAGAGTATACCACAAAGTTAGTTAGCACAGGCCTTAAGAACTCAAGGACAAACTCCATTTGGTCCTATTGCTTTTCCTGTGTGTCACCTCCTCAGTTGTCTCCTCACCTGGTCATCACTTATAGACAACCTAGACACTAGACATACCAGTTTTATTGGCAGGAATTGTTGGAGCTGTAGGGATGGTGTGGGGGAACTAGTCATTTGAAGAAGGTTGAGGTAGTGGGAGGGAAAGTCTATTAAAAGCTTTGTTCAGTGCATTAACTTTGTCCTCATTTCTTTTTTATACCTGAGCTTTGGATTGCTTTAGTTCAGTACTTACTGTAAGACCAGTCCATTCCAAACATCTTTCATGTTATTATGAGTGAGTTTTTTTATTTTAGTTCTGTGAGCTTTCTACCTTTCACTCAGCATTTTCTTGAGCACATATTGTATGCCATTCAGAGCCTCTTTGTCAAAAGACTTAAATGCTCTCTTTTTCTCATTAAGCTCTTTGTAGTTCCTTAATAATCCTGGACTTGTTGTTTGGGAAGCTGTGCACCTTTTTCAAGGGTACAACAGTGTTGACACACAAGTTAATATAGCCTGTGATGCAGGGACTGAGTTTGTCAATATCATCCCCTTGAAATTTGCACATCATTTCCCAGTCTGTCATTCAGAGACATTTCAGCCTCCAGCCTCAACTTCCTTACTATCCAGGTGGCAAAAGGTTGACATTTAATACTAGGCTCATAAGTAGTAGTAAGATGGATCAGATTGTGGTAAAGGTGCCACATTTAAAGGCATATTTAATATTTGAATAAAGTAGGCCTTTCATGTTGTTTGCTTGAGTGGAACATGAGACACAGTGATGGTAGTTTGTCACATGATTAAAGTCACCACATATTACAACTAATTAGAATGATTCATCATTAGAGTGGCAGAGTGAATAATTTCAGTTGCAGAGTCACCTTTTGCAAAGAGACTAATATAAACATTAATAAGTGTGATGTAATTCATCTCCTTAGGGAAATAACATGGACAATTGTTCAATATCTAAGGTGATAAGCTGAACTATTACATTGTGTCAATTTTTGCTCAGTTAAAATATGCTTAAACTAATAAACCACTGTGTCATCTTCTGGTTATGTGAGATATATTTTTTTTTCATGTTAAGAGGACCCACCTGTTGTCTACAGGCCTCAGTATGACCAGTTCTTAATTGCATGAGGTTCTTGCAGCTAGGTGAAGGTGAAGCCTTGCTCAGAGTTTTTATGCCTAAAACTTTGTAAGTATCCATATTCTTATACAGACAATTACATTACTGCTAAATTTTACAAACTTATTAATGTACACTACACACATTTACAAAAGTATGCATATGCTAAATGAACCCCACATATATATTACACACTAAAGGGGAACATCTTCTTAAAATGATGATCTTTTGGTTAACTAGATATTGTTTTAGTTGCAGCCAGAGCCACCTTTTCCTATACACAGATCATGCAGTGTGTAGGGCCCACAATCGAAGGGGCAATATAGGGAAGAGGACCATTGGGAGTTCACAGACCTCTGTGATTCAGGAGCTCTGCTGGGTTGCCAAATGTATTACACATTTTTGTCTCTTGATTTACTTGACTTAAGTCATTTAACTCTTTCCGTAACTAATCACAGGTCTACATAAAAAAAAAAAATTTCAGGTGCCAAGGTTTTTTGAATGGATTTAGGGTATTTTGAGGGTGCTGAATTCAAAAATCCCATTGCTTTTACTGAATTGGTTCTAATTTTTCAGATAATGGACATCCATGAAAATAATGCATTCCCCCAATGCGACTTGTGTGTGACAACAAATGCAATAGCTTTTGGTCTGTCTTTTGACTCTTTAACAGTATCTTAGGTAATGAAATATCCCATATAATTATTTTGTATTTCAATTTGTAGGACTACAATGCTATAAAAGTGACTTTTTGAAGCCAGAATTCAACTGTGAATTTGCAGAGGAAAGAAGTCGGCTACAGTATAAGTTTGTCAACCCAGTCTTGGTTTATACCCAAAAAGTTCTGTCTTAAGTATATAAATACTTGCAAAAATTATGACTTCATCAAGAACAGCCTGCATCAACAATCCTGATGTATTCTGCTACATCTGTGGAGAGTACATGGTTAAAAAACAAAGAAGAAATATCACAGACTTTGTGCATTGAATATACCTGGCTTATTTTGGAGTACAGCTTGGAGACCAGGATAAGTCTTGAGCTCCACATATGGTTTGCAAAACATGTGTGGAGCACCTACGACAGTGGACAAAAGGTGAAAGAAAAAGTTTAAACTTTGGTGTGCCAATGGTATGGAGAGAACCGAAAAAACACCACGACGATTGTTATTTTTGTGTTGTAAAGATTAAAAGCTTTAATCGTTACAAGAAAGCTCGGTGGGATTATCCTGATTTGGAATCAGCAAGATGACCTATTCTACATGGCAATGATGTTCCCAAACCAGTGTTTACCAGACTACCAAACCAGCCACTGTCAGACTCTGAAGAGAGGCAGGGATTGGAGTGTATTGCAGATAGTAGCAGTGGAAGTGAATATGAGGGAAGCTCTTCGACACCTCAACCATTAAGCCAAAAATAACTTAATGACCTGATTCGAGACTCACATCTGTCCAAGCAAGCATCTGAACTTTTAGCGTTCAGACTTAATGAACGAAATCTTATAAAGGCGGAAGTTAAAATTACAGCCTATCGGACAAGAGAAGAGAGGCTTCTCCCATATTTCAACCAAGAGGAAGAACTTGTATACTGCAATGATATCCCAGGAATTGTACTTCAAATGGGACTAACAGAATATCAACCAGAAGACTGGCAGCTTTTATAGACAGCTTCATTAGAAGCTTGAAATGTGTTCTCTTGCACAATGGTAACCGTTATGCGTCTCTTCCCATTGCTCACTCAACAAAACTTAAAGAAGAATATGAAAATGTAAAAATCGTATTACAGAAAATCCGTTATCATGAACATCAGTGGTCGCTTTGTGTTGATCTGAAGATGGTGAACTTCTTGCTTCTGCCAGCTGACCATTCTATTTTTCTGCACAGGCTAGAAAATGATGTTAGGCTTACAGGGACCGTGCTCGCTTGGTTTAGTTCTTACAGTATTTATCAAATCAATTCCAATATGTACAGAAATGTGCTGACAGCACTCCATCATTATACACAGAAGTTCAATATGGTGTCCCACAGGGCTCAGTACTGGGACCTTTATTGTTTTCACTTTACATGCTTCCACTGGGATCTCTCATTAGGAAACATAATGTTAATTTTCACTTGTATGCAGATGACACCCAGTTATACCTTTCATTTAAATCAAATGAAGTTTCTCCAATGTTGTCTTTAATTAGTTCTGTTAGTGAATTAAAAGAGTGGATGAATGAGAACTACTTGTCTTTAAACACAGATAAAACAGAGATGTTAATTGTTGGAGGGAGTGATGCTGATCATAACAATATTTTGTCATCATTTAACTCAGTTGGAATCCCCATTAATTATACTGAATCAGCCCGCAATCTAGGAGTTATCTTTGACTCTAGCATGTCATTTAAAGCACATATTACAAAGTTGTCCAAATCATGTTTCTTCCATCTTAAAAATGTTAGGAAATTAAAGCACTTTCTAAATAAATAGGATTCTGAGAAAATAATTCATGCATTTATCGCTAGTAGGATTGACTACTGCAATGCGGTGTTCACTGGATGTTCAAACTGTTCTCTATACAGCCTCCAGTTAATCCAAAATGCGGCTGCATGAATTATTACAAGAACAAGAAAATACAAACACATAACTCCAGTTCTTAAATCCTTACACTGGAGCCCAGTTAAGTTTAGGGCAGATTTCAAAATCCTCCTTTTAACATATAAAGCATTAAATGGCCAAGGTCCGGCTTACTTGTCGGAACTTATCATGACTTACAAACCAGAGTGCATATTAAGATCTCAAGATGCTGGTCTGCTTATGATTCCAAGGATTAATAAAATAACAATGGGAGGTCGAGCTTTTAGTTACAGGGCCCCTAAACTGTGGAATGGTCTGCCTGCTACTATAAGAGATGCCCCTTCGGTCTCAGCTTTTAAATCCCGGCTGAAGACTCACTACTTCAGTTTAGCATATCCTGAATAGAGCTGCTGATTAACTGTACAGACTGCATCTCTGTTGTTAGTCATTAGGACTAAAACATAAGTAACATGATAGTTATAATTGGATACTAACCCTCACCTATTCTGTTTCTCTTCTTGGTACTCAAATGTGGCACTTGGTGCCATGGCCCACCTGTCAAATTGTCTTGCCTGCCTAAGGTAAAGTCATCCCTGATGGAGGATCGCAGGAATCATGGGAAGGAGGGGTCCTTTCATGGGATTGGCTGGCCCAGCGCTGTTTCAGCCATGGAATGGCCAAATGGGCGAGGCAGCTTGATGGATGAGGTCTCCAGGACTCTAAATATATCTTCTTATGTGATATCATCTACTGTTAAATTCTGCTCTGTACTTCTAAATTTTTTATTTTTATACTGTATTGAGGATTTGTTCTGTTCTGTGTATTGTATTGTATTGACCCCCTTCTTTTGACACCCACTGCACGCCCAGCCTACCTGGAAAGGGGTCTCTCTTTGAACTGCCTTTCCCAAGGTTTCTTCCATTTTTCCCTACAAGGTTTTTTTTTGGGAGTTTTTCCTTGTCTTCTTAGAGAGTCAAGGCTGGGGAGCTGTCAAGAGGCAGGGCCTGTTAAAGCCCATTGCGGCACTTCTTGTGTGATTTTGGGCTATACAAAAATAAATTGTATTGTATTGTATTGTATTACTATCTATACAACAAGGCAATACTGGCTTCTATTAAATATCAGAAGAGAAGAGGTACAGAAAAACAACAAACAAAGCTTTGCTAACTGACATTATCTTAAACTAAACCAGACATTCACAATGGAGTTTACAATTCAGCACCACTAATCGTCATTCTGTGTGGGCAGCACTGCTATTTCACTGTGTAAATTGACTTTCGCTCTGGCCATGGATGTTTATTACCTTGTGTTTAAACAAGCATTCACAATAGCACTGTGAAGAAAGAGGGTGCATCAATAACCCTTTAATTTTTTTTTTTAATTTTGTCTTTGTGGATGTTGTAGGAAACCTCACTTACACACAGGCAGAACATGGATACTCCATACAGGCAATGACTGCTCCTGGAAAGCAAATGCACCAGCCCTGACCAGTGTCCATTTCAAAATCCATAGTGACTGCTGTGTAAACAAAAGGCAGGTATGTATGAAAGAAAATAAAATCTAATTCTTTGATCAACCTTTGAACCTCTTGGGTGTGCCGTGGTATGTTACTCACTGCTGTTATAAGGACAATAAAGTCCTTAAATTCAAACTGCATGAGACCAGACCTTTTAGGAATGTTTCTGAATAAGAATGAGGACAGAAAGCACATCAGGAAAATCTGGTTATTTTATAGTTTGATAGTGCTCACCTCACCTAATTTCAGGTAAGGTGTCTGGGCCCAGTTCCGCAGAATGAGGCTCTCTAATATTTTGTATTTTACTTTTTTACATATAAACTCTATAAATTGACAACATGTATATGATAACTGCCCTGAGAAATTGGAGCTTTTGTGGGATTCTTATTTTTTTTTAACATATGCCTTCTATACAGTATTTTTATAGTAAATTCTTGGGCTAGGATGATCATAATTTAAAATCAAGAGGTTGTAACACATAGCTTAAACGACAGAACAATTCGGCACCATGAAGCCCCCTGAAATGATGGAATGAAGGCGGGTGTCTCAGCTGTCCATGATACCATCTCATCATGTGAAGCATGAAAACAAAGAGGACTGATTTAGAAACTTTTATGTTAGATAGAATGTTCAGTGGAGGCTGGGCGGTCATTTTGCCTTGGAACCCCTGGAGCCTAACTGAAGCCATCTGACCTTATCTTGTTTTTTGTTACTTATTCTTTTATATTATTGCCTAAGAAAGAGAAAAGCAATGAATCAAAAAACAATAGGTGCGGTTCGGGTTTTTAAGTATGCGAAGTATCACGCGGGAAGCATATCGCGCGACAGAGCAGCCGCAAATAAGCCCAGCAAGAAAGGGAGCAATGTGAAGGTAGACTTTCAGCTTTTTTTAGAGGAGCGTCCATATCCTCTTGGGGAGCGATCAGCCCCCCCAGCTCACAATGCATTTTGCTGAGTTCACCGAAATATCTGAACATTTTCGCCAAACTCAAGGCAATGTGAATTCAGTGGGATTTGCTCATCACTACTATACAACAGAGGAGTGATTTTGGCAGCCCATTCACTCTGGTTTCAGTTCATCATGCTATGGAAAGTTTTCTGAGTCATTACTGGGGTTAGTTTTTTTTAAGAAATTCTAAGCATGGATTGGTGCTCGGGGTCAAATTGAGTAAGGATCTTCTTCAACAGAAATAGAGGGACTTAGCAAGCATAATATTGTTGCTTAATTGTCCATCCATTCCTGTAAGTTCTTATTGATAACCTAGTTATTAGGTTGATTGGTGATTTTAAATGTTCATATTAGTGCAAAGATAATAATAATAATAAATAATAAATGTTTTTTATATAATACCTTTCCCATGCTCAAAGGGGCTTCACAGAATCTTATAAAGAAACAGCAGATACATGTAACATTGGATACAGATGCTTCCTGAATAGAACATTAAAACAGATAGGTACAGGGTATACAAAGGCATTAAATAGAATAAAAGGCAATAAACCAGAATAAAATACTAAATTCAATACTAAAAGAATAGCATCAAACACACACACACACACACATTATACTGAGCATCTAGACAGACAGGAAGACTGAAAGAGGGGGCAGAATGTCAGGTTAAGTTAAAAGCCTCCCTGAACAGAGTTTTAAGTGTTTTTTTTAAAAGAATGAATGGAGTCAGCTGATCTATTTAATTTACAGAGGTCATTCCAAAGTCTTGGCTATACAGCTAAAGGTGCTGTTACCAATAGAGTGCAGGTTAGTATGGGGCACAACAAGATTGCCAGAATCAGAGGACCTTAGTGGGTGAACAGGAGCACAGTGATGGAGGAGGACTGATGTAGTCCAGTGTGAGGCCATTTAAAACTTTTTGGGCTGATAATAGAATTTTATATTTAGTTCTGTAAGACAGAGGGAGCCAGTGCAGGCAAAGCAGGATGAGTGTTATTTGCTTGCTGTTGCTGGTCCATGTTAGGACTCTTGCTGCAGAGTTTTGAATCAATTGGAGCTGTGATATAAGGTTAGAATCAGTGCCTGCCAGTAGAGAGTTACAATAATCGATGCAGGATGTGATAAAACCATGGACAACTTTCTCAGGATTAGAAAAGGAAAGTTTCTTAATGTGGTTTATGCGGGTGGAATAAGAAATGGAGGAATCAAAACTGACACTAAGATTCCTTGCATTACAGGAAGGTCTGATGAGATCACGGTCAAGAGTGACTGAGAAGGAGCTCATTTTCTTAAGTTGAGTTTTAGTGCCAATTTGTAGGAGTTCAGTTTTGTTGCAATTTAATTTTAAAGAGTTCTGCTCCATCCAGGTTTTAATTTCACTGAGGCAAGTTGTGAACTGAGAAAGCCCTGATGAAGTTTCACTTTTAACATTGAAATAGAGTTGAGTATCGTCTGCATAAAAATGATAATCCAGTTTACAGCTATGAATGACATGGACAAGGGGAAGCATAAAGATACAGAAGAGCAGAGGGCTGAGGACAGAGCCCTGAGAACCCCCTTGTGTGACTAGTACTGAGCTGGATCTGCTGTTGCCAAGACTATCAAACTCTTACCTGTCAGTCAGATAAGACTTAAACCACTGGAGGGCAGTGCCAGAGATACCCAACATGTTCTCAATTCTGGACAGTAGAATGTCATGTCTGACAATGACAAATACTGAACTAAGATCTAAACAAAATTAATATGCTGGTTTGTCCAGAGTCTGCTGCAATAAGCAAATCATTAGTTACCTGAAGCAGAGCAGTTTTACAGCTGTGCTGTGCCCTGAAACTGAAAGGGTCCCATGAAATTATTAGAAATTAAGTAACTGGTGAGTAGGGAGGCTACAATACGCTCAAGAAATATTGACAAAAAAGAGGTAAGTGAGGAACTAGGCAGAAAATTGTTAAGATTGTCAGCATCAAGACCAGATTTTTTTTTAAAAAATATACATAATACTGTATATGGTGAACTGGAATCCTGTCCAGGATTGATTTTCCTCACTAAGCTTCAACTTCCTGCAATCCTGTACTGTAAAACATATAGATAGACTGACGCAGTGTTACAGACTGACCCAGACCTGATCATCATGTTAAAATAACCTTTAACAATAACCTTATGATATCTTCCACCTTCTATTTTTCCTCTTTTCAAGTTTAAAACAAGGGAGGAGTTTGCAAGATTTCAGCAGGCATTCTTTTACTTTCAAAAATGTATTTTTCATTATCTAAGCATATAATTTTCATTTTGAGGAAAAAAGTAAATATTTCTACATTGCCTGGAAAGTTTTTGCATTCACTCTGCTAAGTGCAGTTTAAAAGTGTTGAAAAAATCTTGACAATAATATTTAATATATATGTCCTCATATAAAAATATGCAGTATTCTCCACAACAAAAATTCTGTTTCTCTTTCCCAGTAGTAAACATTTAAGGTGTGATATCTTATATACCTGAACTGTCCACCTACTGAGAAACAAACGAAATTTGACAAATGCAAAGCCTACTTATAACATTCCTGTCACTAAGAAATAAGATGATAAACACAGAATATCTAGCATTTTTAAAATATATTAAGCAATCTCATAGATGTGCTCAGTCAGAACAATATGAATTTGTTTCTTACCTTTAAATAACTGAAAGTTTTATGATAGCAAAATGCTTATTAACTAGTATTCTTCAATACCCTTCTGGTTTGTTGTCATGCTTAACTACAGCTGTGTGTAGATTAATTATACTGGGCACACACATTGATCTGTTTTGTAACCTTTAAGAACTATTTAATCTCCTTTTATTTTTTGCAATAAAAATGCTATCTGTGATTACTCACGAGACTTCCTTATGTAGTCTTTTCATTCAAATTAAACTTCTCTGATATTAATAATTTATATAAGCATTTCAGAATGTGACACTCAGTAGTGCATTTGGAGTTTTTTACTATCCAGACAATAATATCAGTATTTTAATGCAAATTTAAATAAATATTTTATAAATTTGTCAAAAATAGGTCAATATTTAAATTTAAATTTAAAGCTCACTAGAAAAAATTCACTTTAAAGAATTACTGTCTCTGGTTATTAAAACAATTAGTAATAATTAAAACAATAATCTATTAAGGATTACATTTTTAAAATGTTCTTTCTTCTCTGAAATAATAATTAAAGTTGGGAGTCTATAGTTTTAAAATTCCCCAAAAGTTCTACTGTCTACCACACTATTATTCCACACTATAATTATAATTATTCCACTATTATTCCACACTATTATTATTATTATTGTAGCTTATTCAATGTGTCTATAGTTCTCTGTGTAAAGAAAAATTTCTAATGTTTTTGCAAAATTTACCCTTAACAAGTTTCCAATTGTGTCCCCGTTAATAAGCTCAGAAGAACATATTTAAAATGTGTGGCAGGAGTAGATGAAATTCCAGAGGTAAATACATAAGGATTAATGAACAATTTATTTACATACATACATACACGAATAAAGAGTTTTTCTAATCATCATAATTTAATTCTGGATTGCAGTAATTACAGACTCTCCCAACAGCATTTCATGCTAACTTAGATTGACCACTGTGTGCTTTGCCTAAAAACTGGATTTCTCTTATTTCAGAGCAAGCTAGATTACACTGCTATTGTCAAATAAAACTTGATATTATTAATCTAAATCAATTGTAGATAAAATTTTACTTTTACACATGTAGAAATGTAAAAGGATGACAAAAATGCAGATGTCTTTTTTTGTGGTCATTTGGTAACTATATTTTTCTGTTGCAAGCATCTAAAAAATGAACTAAAAATCAAATATACAAAGACAGGTCAAAACCAGGAATTCTATGACAATTGGTGGGTTTTAGACAAACATAATGGCTGCAACATCCAGCAGGACAATGCAATAAGCAAACAGCACACCAACAACATGCAAAACAAAACAAAACAAACCAACAAAGAATTACTTCATTTTTTTGTGGTGCTCTTACTCAGTCAAATTCACATGATCACTAAAAATACGAATAGATACAGTAAAGTCACTATTTTTTTCCATCTTCTTTTACAATAGTTAAGTTTTTAGTTTTGGGGTGTTTGTCAATACTCATTTCCCTTGTATCATAACCCACAGAAGCAGACACTGTAGAACATAATCACAACTAAAAATGTTTCCTTAATGTTCTTGTTATTTTTGTGAATGGAAAAGGTGAACTAATTAAGTGGGAGGCAGAACTGTTGAAAATCACATGTCTGTTTCATGAAAAAAACTTCTTCTTGCAAAGGTTACTAAGTATTCATCAGAAAAGGGTGTCAAAACCAGGAATTTAGAGTAGGACATGCAATTGTTTTGTTGGGGAGAAAGACAAATCCTAGTCAGAGGATTGTAATTAAAGAAAGACACCCAAAGAGAGACAGGATCACTGACTGAATGCATATGTACCACTCTCACGTTTGCTGAAAAGTGAGCATTTAGAAAAGGATAAAGAAGACAGTCAACACTCAAGTAGCGAATTTATTTTTGCAGGAAAACCAGAATGACCACATACAGTATGGTTAAGAAGTTTGGAGAAATTGAAGTGATGTAGTCAAAGACACATACAGTAAGTGTAAGTCAAATTTTCAGCTACACAGGAACAACAAGCCTGCCAAGTTCAATGAACAAAAATCAAAACCAAAGCAAAAATGCCATATTAGCTGCTCATAAAGTCTCATCCTGGCTATTCATTTGCATTTCTGTTTACACCAACAGGTCTTTTTTAGTTCATGTTTCTTTTAAATATTATACAAGATAGTTCTTATACCCAAAAACCTGAACAGATTGTTGACTAAAAAGAAGACCATGTTGGTTTCTGTTATTTGGCAATTTACCCAATGTCATTAATGAACGAGGGTATGATTCCACCCCCACAATTTAAACATACAATTACCTTGATGGGATTTATTTTATTTTTGTATTTAATGTACAATTTTAAATATCCAGACTGTTGTTAGCTTAGCCTTTTATATTAGGCGCTAATATCTGGTTCAGATTGAAATAAATAAAAATGTGGAAGGAACTAACATTTAATTTTTTTTTTACTTGAAAGGTGCTTTGTTTCATTGATGTTTTGAATAACAAATGAATACTTAGTATAGTAGATATGCAACAGTGTGTATGCAACACAATCAGTGTTGCTCAAATTGGGGACATATTCACACTTCTGATATGGCAGCTGTGATGGACGGCCGGCAGCTCTTCCTGGCTGACACATCCAGGACGCTAGATGACGACTTCCCTGCAGCCAAGAGGTGCCCTGGATTCCTGCAGGGCATCATGGAAGATGGAGTTTTGCTTCACAACCCTGCTGGGTACCCTGGGGACCACCGTGTGACGCTGCAGGGAGACGAGAGGATTTTTGTTTCCCGTATAGCCCGGAAGTACTCCCAAGTCACGGGGACGGAGGAACAGAATTACTTCCAGGCTGAAGAAAAATACAAGTCTTCATCTGACCCAGGAGTGCTATTGAATCATATGGACAGAAGGACAGGAGCACTTCCGGGTCAAGAACTATATAAAGGACTGGTAGAGACCCAGCAAGCTGAGCTGGAGTTGGGAGGGTGTGTAACGGAGCTGCTGGGAGTGGAGGATTGTGTAATTGTGATTTTTGATTATTGTTTTGGAGAATTGTGGCGATTGTGGTGCTTTGTGCACTTTATTTAAGAAAATAATTAAATTATACTTGGTGCTTTTACAAGTGTGTCCTGAACGTCTGTCTGTTGGGTTTCAAGGGGCAACAGCAACACCTAGCGTCCACTCATTGACACAGCACTTAATGCAGTTGCCTAATAATTAGTGGTGAATGAACTCCACAGTGTTCGCTTCACCTCATGTTCAGAGAAGTCACGGAAGTTTTCGCGAATATAGCCAAACTCGGAGAGCATTGAAGAAATGGGAAAGGACTAACTGAACTAAATTCGACTAGATTATAATTGTGCATTCATCTTTAAAGTGTTCATGAGAGCTAGGGAAATGTCTGCAAACTATACTCGACTGATTATTGTGGTCAAAAAGGTGACCTGAGCTGTGCAAGAGCAGTGCCAACCACTGCACCACTGTGCCTCGCAGTGAAGGAGCTCCATACTGTCTGAGCTAATAATTGCACTTTTTCTTCTATCAAAAAGATAGACATGTCCTGTAAATAGTAATAAATCTTTCATTATTATTATTATTTCATGTAGTGTTTGATGTTGGGGGGAGGGTGTCAGACTCCACTTGACTAATTATGCATGCATAGGGCAAGCGCCTCCTTCTCTTATAGTGGTGTGGAACTTGAAGATCGACCTGCAAAATTGGCAGCAAGCAGAGGTAACTTATTATTTATACTGTATATGCTTTATAAAAATACAATTTTGAAAACCTGCATTATTTACTTATCTGTTTTCCCACTAACTAAGTGGTAATGTAATGCAAATAATCAGCATACCTGGGGAGTGGTTCCATCCAACGTTGGCTGTTACAGCACTGGGGGATGTCACGCTGGCTTCACAAAGCATTATGGGGCGCTGGGGAAGAAAGTTCTCCTAAACCGGCTAAATTATCAGTAAATAATTCGATGAATAATTTGTTGGAAATAACGTTTTGGCGAAATTCGCTGATCAACAGTACTAATAATCAAAGCTAATGCTTACCCTGGACAAGTTTACCACTAATCAGCAACATTTGTTTTACTCCAAATTGGCACTGTGTGAGCGTGTTGGAGTATGCATTAGAGGGTCCTGTAATAGACAGGTATCCTGTCTTGCACCCAAGGTTGCCAGGATTGGCTCTAGACCTCTGTAGCCATGAATTGGATTAAGCAGGTCTGAACACCTACTTAACGGCAATGACTTAGTTTTGTGTAGGTGTGGCACTAAAACTATTGCTCACTTCCTTCAGCCTGCCAAGTCTATTTTTCAGGTCTTCCTAGAAATCATTACCATGTCTGAATAGAGCTCTGTGATGCGACTGGTCTATCTTTGAGGTATCTAATAATCACCTATATGAACTTTCCCTGATTTGTCTTTGATGCCTCTTATGAAATCTTCCTTTAGGTTTTTAATCGCTCTGAATGAATCTTGTGTCTCGCAACTTCCAGTAATGTTATATATTGTACCACACCGATGTTCATTCCACCTCCTCTTGTCTGACCTTGAGTTCTTTTTGCGGACTCTGCACAGCTCATTATACTCTTTATCTTTCTCTTTCATTATTTCAATTTCAGTACTTCTCTTAACTTCTTTCCTTTTTCGACCACCTTCAGTATTTTGTTGCTTATGCATTGCATTCTTGGTTTTCTTTCTTCTAACATTCCTACTGCTACTTGCTGAAGCATCACTGATAGCCTGTTTGTTCTTCTTCACGAATTACATTTTATTTAATTTCCAGGCTCTCTTAAAAATATTTTGTTACCTAGTCTTTTTGTGTTGTAGCTTAATCCTTTCACAAATCAATGCTCTCCATTCACACTTTGCTGCTTCTTTTCTCTTCAGCTGCATCTTGATGTTGCATAGCACAAGTTGATGACTGGATGCAAACTCTACATTTGGAAAGCTTTGGCATTACGTTACCATCTTACTTCTTTTCAACAAGGATTCTGTTAATCATGTTCTCCGACCAGCCAATCTGGTAACTTCCATGTCCACTTGCGCATCCCTATGCCCTGAAACTTAATGTTCACATATAAACCATTTTTCCTTATAAATCTAAGGAGCTTCTCATCATTTTCATTTCTCTTGCAATACTATATTTTCCCATTACATTTTCTTAAGTGATGCTATCTTCCCAAATCTTTGCATTCCAGTCTCCAATAAAGAACAATGGTGGTAGTAGAGAGTTAAAAGAAACATACCTGACTTAATAAGGATTGTGCTCCAGACTTGTGACATGGGGCTGTAGTGATAAGTATGCTACTGAGTCCTAAAAGTGAAAGGGGAGAAAAATCTAAGCATGAGTGAAAGAAATGGAAGAGAAGGAATCATCATTGTAGAATGATGACAAGTGATGACACTCTACTAAGCTGGAATTATGATCTAGATAAAATCTAGATACAATCTAGATTTAGATACAATGCAGATATCCTCTGTGAAGTAAGATGGGAAGGAGGTGGTGAACAGGATGGTGGAAGGATAATATGGTCAGGTGGACAAAAGCATGTACTTGGAATTGGAATGATACTGGGAAAAAGAGTAATGGAGATATTGGTGAAGACAAGAAACCCACCACTAAAAAAAATCCTTTTAGGGAAAAAACGTATGTAAATGCATTAATTTGTCAGTATCATGCAAATTAAGAAAATGCCTCATGTTTTCAACATTTTTAAGAAGGAAAAAAATGTTTTGGATAGGTTTGTAATGTCCACTTTAAACAACATGCTATTTTCAAAGTAACTCCTAGATCATGGGCTGATTCGATAAAACTAATGGTCACTCCAACTGACTTACATAATGACAAAATATTGTTGCAATCAGCATCATTTCCTTCAATAATTAACATTTCTGTGCTATCTATGGTCAAAGACAAGTAGCTCCCATTAATCCACTCCTTTAACTCACTAACATATCTAACTAAGGACAACATCTGAGAATGATCATTTTGTCAGTAGTATGAAACACTGCACTTTACCCTAACAGCATATTTACACTGGAATTTTCTTCATTAGAGGATATCAGAATTTCATTTATAATATGTGTTAGTGCCATTTCTGTACTGTAAATTGTGATGTGCAAGGTGAGACTACTTTTCCAAGTAGAGAGAAAGGGTAAATTTGAAATTAGTCTGTAATAAATAAGTGTATGTGGCAAGGTTAATATAGTTAATGAAAACTAAAATCAAAACTGAAACTACTATTAAAAAAACATTTTTGTAAACTGAAATAAAATAATTCACAAAGCCGAAATGAAAAATTAAAACTAAATGAAACTATTAAAGTAGCAGGAAAGACTAACTAAAACAAAATAATAATATACAGTGGAACCTCGGTTTGCGAGTAACTTGGTTTACAAGTGTTTTGCAAGACGAGCAAAAATTTTTGATACATTTTGACTTGATAAACGAGCGAGATCTTGCAGTACGAGTAGTATTTATACGCTTTGCCTGCTGAGCGTCATGTGAATACAACTGAGCTGATGGTTCTTCTCTCTCTCTCGCTGCAGGATTGTGGGCAATCGTCTACTATTCTCCGTCTGAGTCGGCGTGCCTCACTCATATAGTCAACATCCGTATGAGTGTATACTGTTTACTGCAGCATTAGCATTGTGACTGTGTGCGCACACGTGTGTGTGTGTGTGTGCTCGTGCGTGTGTATGTGTGTGTGTTCGCACGCGCGTGTGTGCTGTGATGTACGAGTCCCAGTCTTGCACCCTAAAACACGAAGCTGAGTCTCAGTACTTTAGCAACATCAGCTTTATTCAGCTTGAAGCAGCAACAGCATGGTTATTTATTGTAGCGGGATCTGCCGCTCTCCTATACACAGACACAGCAGTCAGGCAGGGCCCTGCACATTTATAATGTTCCTTGTTCCTTGTATCACCAATCGACTGCAGGCGCTTATAGCATGTCCGGGATCTTTTCAGATTCGCTTTTACAGCGAACTGCTACAGCACTGAGAGACTGCGATTGTTTTGGGACGCTCTTCCGCGTGTCGTCCTGTTGGGTGGAATCCCACAAGAGTTTAGAAACTCACTCACACCAGCCATGATTCCTTTCAAAGGTAAAGTGCAGGTTAATTTGTTTTATGTATTTTTACTTTATATTTTGGTATTAATAATTTTTATATGAATAGTTTTGGGTTGTGGAACAAATCATCTGAGTTTCCATTATTTCTTATGGGTAAATTCACTTTGATATACGAGTGCTTTGGACTACGAGCACGTTTCCAGAACGAATTATGCTCACAAACCGAGGTTCCACTGTACTTAAAATATTTTTAGTTTTCACTTATGAATTAATATTCTTGCCATTAGTCCTTAACCCTTGTAACTTTTAACTCTAATACAGAAAGTAATCCACCACGAGCCACCCGCATATATTAATCCAGTGAACGTTGGGTGGTGACAGAGGGCAGGTGTTCACACAGCATTTGTGGTGACAGGGCGAGCTGAATACAGGCACATAAAGTGTGTGAGATAGAAAGTGATTTACTGTGCCGTCCTTCTTTGTACTTGTTGTATATCAAGATTTAATTCAAACACCTGAAATCAAAATGTGCTGGCCAACAAAACCTTTACCGTATGGACAGAAAAATCACAAATGAGTAATATTTCAGTTTATTTCTCAGGTGCCTGCATTTTGTTAACAGTAATTCACCTGTCACTTCCCACAGGAGAAATCATTTTTACTTTCTTGAAAACGAAGTATAGAGAAAGTATAGTAATCATGAAAAAATTCAACGTTGAGATTTTGATAAATCGTGATGTTTTAGACATCTCTGAGTCCAAAAAATACTGTTTTTTGGAATTATGTCTCTGTGTGTGTATGTCTGTGTGAGTGTAAACACAATAACTCAAAAATGCAATGAGACGGATGAAATTTGGCGTGTGATTGTTACATCAAAATTGTAGATTTGTATTAACTTTTGAGCCAAATCCATCAACCGGAAGTGGTATTTTACCTGAACACATACTCAATTTTTTTTTTATTCAGGCAGCTGCAGAGTCTGATTTATTCAACTTTACTTTTATAACAATTGTTCAGTATATTACTGATTTGACTTGATTTGTTGTTCATGGTTTTTTAAGGTACATAATATAAAAATATAATCATTGTCTTGTGGTTTACTCCTCAAATATCCATCCCCATATCAGTATACGAGAAAGTCAAGGGGAGATCAAGTGAAGTCAAGTTGGGGAGCATACACTGGTACAGTGCGTTGCTGCACCCACTACACAACGAAACAACTCGGGATCCCGGTTTGCAACCCCCCAGACAGACACGCGGTCCATTCCCACCCTCTGGAAATGACCCTCTTTCTGCCGCAGCCAGGTGTTATGTGGGCAACCCCTTTGTCTGGTCCAGCCACTTGGGTCCCCAACAATGAGGATCTTACGAGCTGGATCACCCTTGGGGAAACGCGCCACATGGCCGTAGTGCCGTAAATTACGCTCCATCATAATGTAGGTAATGTGCCTCATTCAGGACTCCATGAGCAACCTCTCATTCGACACAAAGTCAAACCAACGGTACCCAAGGATTTTCCGGAGAGACACAGTACCAAAGGAGTCCAGTCTTCGTCTCAGGTCGCTGGATAGTGTCCATGTCTCGCAACCATATATCAAGACAGGAAGCACCAGGACTCTAAAGACTTGGACCATCGTCCTTTGCATTGATATCGGGAGTGCCACACACCCCTTTTCAGCGACCTCATGACCCCCCCATGCTCTCCCAATCCATCTACTGACATCATAGGAACAGTCACCAGAGACATGAATGTCACTGCCAAGGAAAGTAAACCTCTCAACAAGGTCAACACTCTCTCCACAAACAGACACACTGCTGATGGCTGTGCCCAAGAGGTCATTAATGGCCTGAATCTTGGTTTTTATCCAGGACACTCGCAAGCCCAGACACTCAAGACTCCTCGCTCAGTCTCTCAAGTGCCCCGATAAGAGCCTCCATTGACTCCGTGAAGATCACAGCATCATCAGCAAAGTCAAGATCCGTGAAACTTTCTTCACCAACAGATGCCCCACAGCCACTGGACCCCACGACCTTGCCCAACACCCAGTTCATACAAGCATTGTAGGAGCAAGACCACACCCCTGACGAACCCCAGAATCAACTGGGAAAAATGCAGAGGTCCTACCTCCACTCTGCACAGCACTCACAGTACCAGTGTACAGGCCGGCCATGATATCCAGCAACCTCGAGGGGATCTCGCGAATCCTCAGGATGTCCCACAGGGCAGCTCGATCAACTGAGTCGAACACTTTGCGAAAATCGACAAAGGCTGCAAAGAAACTCAGCCGATATTCGCGTTTGCACTCCATGAGAACCGTCAGTGCCAGGATGTGTTCGATGGTAGACTTCTTAAGAATAAAACCAGACTGTTCCGGTCGCTGGTAGGTGAACAAATGATCATGGATCCTATTGAAGATGACCTTAGCAAGGACCTTACCCGGCACCGAGAGCAGTGTTATCCCCCTGTAGTTGCTGCAATCCAGGCAATCACCCTTCCCTTTCCAGAAAGGGATGACAAGTCCCATTTTCCAGTCAGTTGTGATGATACCAGTCTCCCAAATGGAAGCAAAGATTGCTTACAATGCCAGGAGGACAGCCTTACCACCAGCCTGGAGAAATTCACCCCGGATACCACAGATCCCTGCAGCCTTTCCCCCACTCAGCTGGTTCACCACCTGTGCAATGTCAATGAGATTGGGTGGTTCATAGCTAATTGGAGAATCAGCCTCAAGAACCATGGTCCCAGAGATATCCAACATCCTAGCCAGAGGATCAGCTTTGAACAACTGCTCAAAGTAGCCAGCCCAGTGGGTCACAACTGCAGTGTCATTCGTAAAGACTGTTCCATCAAATGCCCTGACTGTGACTCTCTGAGGAACAGATTCAGATGTGCGTAATGCTTCGATTCCTCTGTAAGCAGGACGTTGGTCGCTAGACCACAGATGGTGTGTCACTTGTTCACAGATTCCTCTAACAAATGCCTCTTTATCTGCCCTCAGAGCCCTCGCAGCCGTCCCTCTCAGTTCACTCCTGATTTTTGAAAATAAAAAGACACTGATCAAGAGACTGACTGTATCATCATACAAGATCAGCATATTGTTACGGACCAATCACTTTTGCTTTAAAAACATTGTTCAACAATGAAGCGATACAAACTTTATACAATTCCTAAGTTGGCAATGTCTCTACTGAACTACAGGTAGGTAGGCAAAGAGAGTCTGCCAAATGATGAAAAACTAAACATACTAATGTGTTTTTGTATTTATTCTATATTTATTAATTTATCTTTTTTAGTTCATATTCACAGCTCAAAATACCTGATATTGTGAAAATAATCCAGTAGCAGAATAATATTTAAAATATTTGTCCCCCTTTTTTCAATGTTTCTCTGTCTCTCTCAAAATAGATAGCTGAAATATCATTCTTTTTGTTCTTAACATCAGCCATATCATACCTATTGCATACCAGGGATTTTTCCTTCCTTGCATCCAAACCTGCTGGGGTAGGTACCAGGTTTCCTGCGATCCTACTCTGGATAAACAGGTTTATTTAATGTATATATTGTTCTTAATCTCAGATGCTGTCTCTGTCGTTTTGTGCCTATCCATACACCTATTACCTACCCTTCCTCTGCTCATTAAGGGTTTACTGTTGTTATGCATGGGCTATCCAAGTCTCACTGCCTCTAACCTTCACACTAGATGCTGTTTTTTCTTTGTTTCCCTCAATACAGCTAGGTGGGGTCTGCACACTGATTCAAGCCTAAGAGTCCTGTTCTTCCTAAGCCCCTGTGATTTTCATGATAACATATGTCAGAGCACAGTAGAATCTGGTTTCCAATTTTCGATATTCTTTCAGGCCTGCAGGTGGCAAAATTCTGTCTTTAAATTGTATGTGCCTGAGATGGAATCAGAGATCAATATGGCTGGTGGAAAATAACAAAGCCTAGTATGGGAGATTTTGGAATGTAATATTGAAGGCATTCATTATAAGCACATTGTGTTGAGCAGGATATGTTGTGTACAGTAAAAAGCCCTGAAACCTTCAAATTCACCTAAATGTATTAACAAATTGGCCCATTCTGGGCAATAAAAGTAAAAGGTAAAAAGTGCCAACAGTCAGCGCAGATTTGTTCAGCACAAATGACAAAGAAAATATTTTAAAAATTATAAAATTGTGTAGAATTGTTCATATTCAGTGTCTGGTTTTGATTATGCTTGGTTTTATCAGACAAAAACAAAACCAGATAGTAAACCAAGTAGTGTAGTAAGCTTCCACTAATATTAAACTCATATCCAAATCTGCTAAGTGTACAGTTCTATCCGATTGTGGCACAAAACTAAACTCCATAGGAGTTCCATTCCATAATTGCTAAAACTAAAACTGAAACTAACAGATATAAAAATGAAATAGAAATGTCTTTGTGAAAGAAAAACTAAATTAAAACTAAAAAATACATGGTGAAAGAAAACTAAAAGTAAACTGAATTTCAGAGAGGAGGGGGGAAGGAAGAACTTGAGGAGTGGGGGGGGCCTCCTCACTCACCCGCCAGTCTCCGTTCGAGTTGCTCTACCTCTTGCCACATGTTCGAGCGTACCTTGCCTCAGCTTAGCTTGAAATATTTGTTTGTTCATTGTTAAAGTGTAACGTTTGACGTTTTTGAGAGAGAGATCACAGCTACATGTGTTTTAGAGGGTACCTACTCATTGGCAGAGATATCACGGCCACGAGCTTTTCTCCCCACGCGGGAGACACTCTCCCATCAGAGCTGAACAACATGTGATGTTAGAGAGTACCTACCTTCTGCTTGGCCAGAGGTACCTTGCTAACTTTTTACATTTCTGGTAAAGAGATCACAGCTACATTCTCACCCCTGATAGCAAAAACAAAAATATTGTATATGAAGAGGCCATCGGATATGAAAGCTATCAATATAAATTCTTCTCAATACAAATTACATTTTTACATTTTTCTTTTACTGATTTTTAAAGTTTGTCCTGTTTTACTACTATGCGGGCAGAACCGCGGGGAACAGCTAGTAATTACTAAAACTAAAACTGAAACTAATAGATATAAAAATAAAATAGAAATGTCTTTGTGAAACAATAACTAAATTAAAACTAAAAATACAAGATAAAAGAAAATTAAAACTAAACTGAATTTCCAAGTAAGGTCAGAAAAAATATAGAAATAAAAACTAACAAAAAAGGCAAAACTATAATAACCTTGTTATGTGTGTCTTGGTCTTGCTTTTTAAGTAATGGTTTGATAACTCATACTTTTAGTGAATCAGGAACTACACCATTCAGTAATGAGCTATTGGTAATGCTAAGAACATGTGCTGCCAGTACATCTATTGAACAGAGGGAGCTGGTGGCTTGCTACACGACACTGTAAGCTTGAGATTAAAAAAAAACAAAGAAATGGCCACTAAAACCATGTAAACAATTACACCGTGAACAGCAATGTAATACTGATAAGAAATAGGGCCACTAAAGGGCTATAGTGTTGAAAGGGGTCTCCAAACTTTTCGCCAGGAGGGCCACATTGGGAACTTCAGCACTTTTCAGCGGGCCGTAGTAAAAAAAAAGATAAATAACTCTATATACATTTTACTGAAAGCAGAAAATTTTCTAAACTAATTACAGAGTATGTGAAATTAAATTATCGTATATTAATGACAATGAACACTGCCAGCAAATTCTCATATTTTCATCACCAATTATAATAAAACCATTAATGTGAATGATGGAACTGCATTTGTGTTTTTAAAATCTTATTAAACTGAGGTTCATATTTTGAAATGCTAATTACAAGTAGTGACTTCAAATGATCATCAGATAAATTTGTCCTGTATTTTGACTTGATATATTTCATTTGGGAAAAGTTTGTTTACAAAGATACATTGTCCCAAAAATGGAGATTAATTTACAAGCAAATTTCTTCAAATTTAGAAACTGCTCAGAGTTCAAAAATGTATAAAAATCAATCATGTTTCCTTCCTTATATTTATCTTTAATATGTTAAATTGCCTGAAGTTCAATAATTTCCATCTGAATTTGACTTGGGACATAAGCAACATTACAATCAAATGGATTTTGAAACAATCTAATATCCCTAGCGTTGGCATCCAAATCAGCAAATCGCTTCTGAAATTGTAGTTTAAGATCTGCAATAACTAAGTTTGTGAACAAGAAAGGTAATTCTGCTTTACCCTTTTTATGCAATTCTACACAGTATGGCATATGAGCAAAGTTACAATATTTCACCTGGCCTTCCAGAAATATCAGCTTTGCTCTGAATGCCTTGATATGAGTTAATAAATCACAAAATAAGTTATTTTCACCCTGCAATTTTAAATTCAAATTGTTCATGTAGTTCACCAGAAGTGCAAAAAATGCCAATTTCCAAAGCCACTCGGTATCTGATAATAGTGGTTCATAATGGTTTTTCTCAGTAAGAAATATATCAATTTCATTCCTGAGATGACAGAAGCGTGAAAGAACCTTTCCACAGCTAAGCCATCGAACTGCAGTATAATATGTCAAGTCAACATACTCGGAATCACATTCCTTGAGAAAAGACCAAAACTGGTGATGATTAAGTGCATGAGAGTGAATGAAATTTAACATAGAAATAACAGATTTCAAGACACAGCTCATATCAACGTATTTTCCACAAAGTGATTGCTGGTGGATAACACAGTGAAGAAACATTGGTTTTGATATTCCTGCATCCTCCACAAGCTTTTGTGATTTGTTCAACCAAACCCAACTTTACACCAGACATGTTTTTTCCTCCATCAACTGTCACGCACTGCAGACGATTCCAGTCCAAATTATATTCTGTTAGTGTTTTTTGAATTTCTTTGAAGATATTCTCTCCTGTTGTAGTGCCATACATGCTGTGAAGTGATGCTAATTCCTGTGTGACATTAAGTTCATCGTCAACGCCACAGAAAAATACTATGAGTTGCGAGGTATTACAAGCATCAGTTGATTCGTCCAGCGCAAGAGAATACCGATTAAAACAATGTGCTTTGTCTACAACTTGCTGGATAAGGCTATTTCCCATATTTTGGATCCGACGAGCAATAATATTTGGTGCAAGACATCATCTCAAAAAGATTAAGTTTTTCTGGGAATAACTCAGCCACTACTTCCATCATACATTCTTTGATGATATTGCCTTCTATTAATGGTTTTCCTCTTTCAGCCAAAACATAAGCAACCTTGTAGCTTGCCAGTGTTAAGGCTCCATTTTCTGAGTTTGCTTTCGTAAATAAGTCTTGCTGAGAATGCAGACGATATAATGATTCAAATTTATCTGAATGCTCCTTTTCTTTAAATTGTGAAAAGCATGTTTTGTTTCATAGTATCGGCGTATATTGTATTCTTTCAACACAGTTACAGTGTCTTTACAAATTAGACATACAGCTTTATCCTTTGACTTCAATTGTATGAAGAAGAATTTTACGCCCCATTCTTCATTAAACACACGACATTCATGATGAACTTTTCTTTTCTTTTTCCCATCCATGTTAAAACTATTAAAGAGAATAAATTTATAAATAATTATGAAATTTTTAAAATCACAAGAACTTCGTACAAGCAAATATGTGAATAAGTGAATATGCACCTTTAAATATAAATTTATGCAATTACAAATTGAATATTACACTGCACTACTGCAAGTATTCTTATGGACGATTAACTGTAGCGACTAGTAACGAATTTCCAGATTTAATTTAAAGATTAGTCATAGCGCCAGAGATACCTACAACACCGCAAATTAACACTGTCGATTGTGGCCGAACAAGTACAAAGAAATAACGCGAAGTATACAACTACGATTCAGAATTAACTAAAGTTGTGAATAATATTAATATTAACATAATATGGAATATCAATATATTTTGAACAAAATTTTCATTAATGCATTTTAAATCTTTCAACACCCCATGTTTTTTTTTTCTGGATTCTCATTGGAAAAATAGTCCAATTGGTGCATTTCTGCACAATTCTTCCATGGGCTGGACTTTGGAGAACCCTGATTTAACCAATCAGGATATTGATTAAAATAGTAACATTCTTTTTCACCTGTTGAATTTCCTGAAACCATGCACATGTAGCATAATATAATATATTTTAAGGGGTAACAACAGAGAGTGCTGCAACTAGACTAAGAGAAATGGTTTTGATGATATTATAGCCATCAGCCTTCCATCTCAGGAAGCCACAAGTCAAAATCCAAACAAAGAAGAGAACGAGAATGCCTTATAGTACCATCTGCATTTGAATTTTTGTCTTGCCCTTGGCTACTTTATATCTTTTTGTTGTCCTCAAATATTTAACTGCTATCTATAATAATAAAAGGCAAAGCCCTCACTGACTCACTCACTCACTCACTCACTCACTCACTCACTCACTCACTCACTCACTGACTCACTCATCACTAATTCTCCAACTTCCCGTGTAGGTGGAAGGCTGAAATTTGGCAGGCTCATTCCTTACAGCTTACTTACAAAAGTTAGGCAGGTTTCATTTCGAAATTCAAAGCGTAATGGTCATAACTGGAACATATTTTTTGTCCATACACTGTAATGGAGGAGGCGGAGTCACGTATCGCGTCATCACGCCTCCTACGTAATCACGTGAACTAAAAACAAGGAAGACATTTACAGCACGAGTCACACGCGGGAACAAAGGTAAATGACGTTAATTTTTGACTGTCTTTTAATACTGTGTAAGCATACATATTAACACATGTGCAATTAAACGTGTGCATTTACGGGGTGATTTCTCAGGCTTAAAAGCTCACCTTTTATCAAACGCGGTAAGAAAGGTAACTGACGTTGTTCACTGTCTTTTAATACTGTGTAACCATACATATTAACACATGTCCAATTAAACGTGTGCATTTACGGGGTGATTTCTCAGGCTTAAAAGCTCGCCTTTTACTAAAAAGGTAAATGCAAAACTATTTTCAATCAGTTTATTGAAACGCTCCCGTTAAGGATTGCAATAACATATTCGCGAGATAAAAGAACGAAGTAGGGGGAAATGGAGGAACAGCCGCAAACAGCGAAGAGCAAAAAATTAATTAAACAATTGAGAACGGAGCGAGTTAAGCATACAAGCATGTTCATAAGGGAAACAAAGCACGGTGTAAAACGTAAGTTTAAATTAAGTTTATAGAAACGCTCCCGCTGCGGATTGCAATAACATATTCGCGAGATAAAAGTTTAATGAGAAGACACGAGGTATAAACGAACCACACGCCGTGGCGCAACGTTAGGGGCAACAGTTTCAACCATTCTATGATCTGCTTCTCGCTACTGAAAGACGGCACATGGCGGATGTTAGCCGACTTGCTGACTGCAACGTTAGGGGCTTCAACTATGGCGCTGACACCACATCTCAGTGCCAACACTTTGCAGACTGTACTTAAAAGACACGCCCTCCTCACTGGACAGTTAAAAACACCAATCAAACTAACGATGACATCAAGTATTACCCAATCAAAAGTAGGAAAGGAGGCATCTTCATAAAATGCGTGTGGGATGATTTGCATGAGACGCTGCTTTAAAAAAAAAATGATAAAAAAAATACGGGATAAATCCCGTCCAGTATTGATTCAAAACGGGACGCGCAATTTCATTCTCAAACGCAGCACGATTCCGTATTTTAAAGGACGGGTGGCAACCCTACAGTGCCAGGTAACCACCCATACAATCACATTGTGATTCAGACTAGGAATGCAATGAATGTAATTACCCCGATCTACATACAAGGCGAAAGTCTTGCAACATTCAAAGATGATGGTTTGTGATAAGTACACCATACAACATAAAAGAGCTTATGAAGCTTGAACCGAAAAAAGCAAGATCTCAGAGATCGTAAAAAAAAAAATAGGAGGTAATGTCATTTTACTCGCTGTAGATTTTAGTCAAACATTACCAGTTATTCCACGAGGGAGACCAGCAGATGAACTCAACGCGTGTTTAAAATCCATGCTTCTCCCACGCTCGGTTATATGTCGCGTGTTCTCGGGTAGGTGCACCAAAAAATGTATACATTTAAGCATGTAATGGGCAAACAAAAAATGAGGTATACCCGAAGGCACTGCAGTAGTACTTAATGTAACTTTACTTCTTAAATGTTAATGTTTTACTGTTTAATAATTTTATACGCTTCTTATATGTTGTTCAAATTCTTTTATCAAAATACCACTGACAGCGCAATGCACGATAACATGGAGTGAATACACCATACGCATCCGCCCACGGCTGCCCTGCTGTGCGCAGATAGGAGTTGATTCTACAATAAAATAAAATAAAGATAAAAAGAGTAAAACAATCATCACCCATAAAGCGTGTGTGTCTGTATATATGTGTATATATATATATGTTGATATGTGGATGTGTATATGTATATATATATATATATATATATATATATATATATATATATATATATATATATATATATATATATATGTAGATATGTATATATATGTGTATATGTATATGTATATATATGTTTATATGTGTGTGTGTGTATTTTATATATATAAAACACAGCAACACTCATAACAATGACAACACAATTACATTGACAATCATGTTACGTTATTTTTAAAATGTTTCCTTTTTTTTTCATAACCTCTTTAACACACTACTTCTCCGCTGCGAAGCGCGGGTATTTTGCTAGTTGTTGAATAAGTGTAAAACTTTGCTAGAGATGGTGAGGAAGACATATTTAGAATTAAGGTGCTTCAGTCTTTCCAAATAATAAAAGTATGATGCTAATAGAACTATAAGAAGCGTGACACTTATGTATTAAATAAGAATGTGTTAAGCCAATCGAACAAAAAGTAAACCAATACAGATGCTAAGCTGTAAGAGGGTATTCTTGTAAGACAAATGTACTAAACTAACTTTTAAGGTAGCTTTTGATATTGTATAACCAATTATTATGTGTGATGATCATTATGTGCGAAATGTAAGCTATAATAAGATTCTTAAATTGTAACTGCCACATAGCCGTTGAAGTATAGTAACCCTGATGGTGCAGAAAGAATGAGGAAGTGGGTATTGTCTAAATCTGCTTAGATTGCACACATCCTGTGACAGTTAGCTGGGAGATCGCTGCAGTTGCTCTTGTGTGTGTTGATGCTCACAAGGGCTATTGCTTAAGACTGTGAATGTGCTAATAACTCTTTTAACTGTTAGAAACACTGTGTGTGCTCCTGTATGTTCAAATCCAGGGTGTGACCACAAGCTATAACGATCTATGTATGACCTCAAAATGAACTGCTGTGTTTTTTCTTTCTTCTTCTTGGGTATTAAAGGAAGTCTCAGCTTCTTACTAGGGGGGTGACAGTTTGTGGCACACTGGAACGTGACAGGGTCTGGAGGCTGCAGACAGACTGCTGGCAGACAGGGTCTGTAGCCTCCTCTCACCAAGAATAAAATAAATGGATTTTTATTTTATATTGGTGTCCATTTCCTTGTCGTTCCCAACTTTCAGCATCCACAATGGCCAGAATTGTCATGCTTCGTTTTATTGATCAAGTTTAACAAGACATAATTTTATAAAAGGATATATGCTCTCATCTGTAACCTAGGGTACTGTGAGAAGTGCACTCCTTAAAAACAGTTATTCAAGTTAAGGTGAAAGAGAGGTACAACTGTGTGTATGCTTACTGGGTAAAGGCAAGGTCATTTTGATGTCCAGAGAAGGGACTCTCAGGAAAGGTACTGTCTCTGTACGTGTGCCAGCAACTCTCAGGGGTGAAAAACAGAGAGAGAGAGAAAAAAAAAACACTGCTGTGATTCATATTTAGCCAAAAATACAAAATAACAAATTTCAAACCACTATAGCTCTATACTTAAATTACATTTGTGCTTGTGATTGTATGCTTTATTGAGCTTAATTTATTCATTGTAGTATAATTTCAGATCATTAACATTTTAAAAATACTGAAGTGTAAAATTGTTAAATATAGAAAAAAATACATCTGATAAAAGCAATGCGGAATTGCACTATTTTTGTACTTTTATAATTTTTGTACTTTATTGAGGAACTACTTACCAGAATATTTTGGGTTACAGAGAATGAGAATGAGAAAGCAAGAAATCTGCATCAGAGACACGGAACACAGAATACAGTTGTGACATCCCATGTACTGGGAAAGCGGTCCCAACCTACACTCTGGACATCTGATAATTCATGAGCCGAATAGGACCAGTGGAGAGAACAGCTACAGATCCAAAACTGTAAGGTGAAAGGTGCAAGTTTATTTACAAGAGTGCTGTACAGCAAAAACACACAGGTAGGCTTTGTTTCAAACTCCATCAAAAAGCACACAGAAACAAAAAGGAAAAAAAAGAAAAAAGAAAACATTGTGTGTCTACAGCACATACAGTGCACTCACACAGCTCTCTATACAAAAATTACACACACCCACTCCAAAAATCAAAGCAGTCTTCCTTCATTATCCCTGACTCAGGAAGCTCCTCAAAAGAGGGAAAAATAAAGTAAAAAATATGCAGAAGAAAAAAATCAAGTGTGTGTATATACAAAATGGAAAAAACAATTGGAAAAGACAATCTCAAAGCCAAATATATATTTATACCTCCACCAAAACTATCACTCAGAGATACATATACACAAAAAGGAAATATTCACAAGGCCGTCAAGGAAAACAACTGCTCCTTCAATAGCTCAGTAGTGCTTAACCCTACTGTGCCTTTAGGTTCACTGACGACCCCTGTTGGCCAGTTACTCCTTAACTATAACTGGCAAGATTATCTAGCCAATCTGATACCCACGTCTACCCCACGCATCTATCCAGGTAGACGCTGTGTTCATGCCACTCGTCGAAACATGCCGCGGGCACCTTTCTATTTAAAATCGAACCCCTGCTAGTCACGGGCATGCGTAAGCTCCCAGAGCGGCCCATGGCTATGGAAAGCTCAAGTACGCCATTCGTCAACGCTCCAGTAAGTAAACCTCATTTATTTGGAATAAGGGATCCACATCTCTGACTCAACCACAATTACAAATACAGATTCCGACTTTCTCTTCCAGACGCGGCACACCTTAATCCGCCTGCGACGGGCAGGCTGTGGGGACACCTGTGCGTGAAGCTGAGCACCTGCTTAGGAGATCATACTGGCCATTATACAGCTCCACATATGCTCAGACCCGCCATGCCGCCAGCACCAGCACACAAATAGTAAGCGACCATCCTTTACACTGGGTAAAGCGTAAACAATAATGTTCGATTTATTGTCACTTTTAACTTAAATTGGTAATACACAGAGTCGCACATTACCACAATAGTATATCACGCAGTGCGTATCCAGCTGTATACGAGGGACAAACATCTAAAAAACTCACAACACATATACAAGAACATCACAACGCTGTCAGAAGGAATGATCCACGATCTCTGATATACGTACATTCAAGTTCAACCAAACACGTTTAACTAGGACACGGTACAAGTAAAATTCAGAGCTAATACGAAAAGTGCTAGAGAGCTGGCTTTCAAATGAAAATGCCATTAACAGACATTTTGACATGAACCGAGCAAATACAGGTTTAAAAGAAAGATAACCTAAATAATAAAAAAGACTTTATGACCAGCACCCCCCGAACTCCACCTTATTGATACCCCCTTGCACCCCCCACCCCCTCATTTGCTGTATACTGTCTTTGATTCCTGTATATCTAACCATTTTCCTCCGATGATGACACCTGGTAGGTTGTCGAAAGCTTTGGAATAAAAAAACTATTTTAAGATATGTGATTCATTTTCTCTCTTTGTGGATTACTAGCTACAAATGTTCAAACAGACCTTCACTTTCATATATACTGTATATACCATATATGTTTATTAATACACAGTCAGTGAAAGTGAAAAATATAGACTTTATTTTTTCCAAAGGTAGTATATAAGGCAAAGAAAAAAAGTAATTAAATTAACAATAATTGCAGTCTCGGTACCAAACACTGAGGCACACAATATTTATCTTCAAAATGTAATGGTGGAGTATTACCAAGACATTGTGTAGATAATAAACAGGATTTGATCATTATTAGTTAAATCTCACAATTATGGTACATGACAGCCCTTTACATTTCTGAAACATGGACAACAGAATGGTAGTAGTTGTACTAAATATTGTTCCTATAATGAAGCTTGTGCAAAAGCCATAGGTTTTAATTAGGATGAGACTGAAGATGTGATACTTCCTATTTAAGTACTACAGAAAAACAGGTTATTTGAAATTGGTGTATTATTAATTATTTTCAAATGTAAATTTGATATGTTTTACAAAGGTCAGTCAATTCTCAAACTTAATATATCATGTTATGGACTCCCTTTACTTTACAGACGGGGACAATTTTTCAGTCATTACACATCTTGAGGTCTATACACATTTTTCAGTTTATGGAAGGTAAATAAAAAAAAAAGTCATAAACGCTGGAAAGACTGAAAAAACAGCCTTCATTTCACCATTTTTTTTCTGATCTTATAAGTGCTGATGCCACAAAGCTTCATGGGACTGTGCAATTTGCACATTCTGTAATGTTTGTGTCAGAGGTTTTCCCACGTTTCTTGGTTTGCGTCCCACAATCCAAAAACATGCATGTCACAATGTTGCTACTTCATTTTTTCTATTTTACTTTCATATCCTGAAATATGTGAATATTTCTATCCATTTTATGTGAAAGGGAAATGTGTTAAAAACAGCTACAGCCACATTATTTTCAATGTACTATATTTGATTTTTAACATAGCTACCAGTTTACTAGTTGTTAACATGAAAACCCTACACAAAGCAGTAACTGAATACAGAAGTGAATCTGTGATAAAAATTAATTTATTCACATTTTGTTTTTTTATAATAAAAATACTTCATAAACACAGAATATATTTATTCTGAAGTCAGCACCTTTTACACTTTGAAGTGGAAGTATTGGGTAGGTATTAGATAGATTATGTCCTATGCAGGAGGATCAATCTGCAGAAGGAACTCTGAGTCCAGCTCAGGGTGGCGAAGGAGCAGTACAGGAGAAAGCTGGAGCAGAAGTTGCAGAATAACAGCATGAAGGAAGTGTGGGATGGGATGAAGATCATCACTGGTTGCAGCTCGAAACGGGGTACCACCATCGAGAGAGACGTGAAGAGAGCAAACCAAATGAACAACTTCTTTAACAGGTTTGACCACTCTAACCCACTCTCACTCTCACCTCGGAGTACTGCACCCTCCACAAATCCTTCTGCTGATACCAGCATAGGAGAGACATTCCCACCCATAATTACAACAGCGCAAGAAAGCAGAGAGCTGAGGAGACTTCGTGCCAGCAAAGCAGCGGGTCCAGATGGAGTATTGCCACGACTGCTGAAGGTCTGTGCATCGGAGCTGGGGGGTCCTCTACAGCACATCTTCAACCTGAGCCTGGAACAGGGGAGAGTCCCGAGGCTTTGGAAAACATCTTGCATTACCCCAGTCCCAAAGGTATCACGTCCTATTGAGCTGAATGACTTCCGGCCTGTTGCTCTGACATCACATGTGATGAAAACCATGGAGAGGCTGCTGCTTCACCACCTGAGACCACAGGTTCAAAATGCCCTCGACCATCTGCAGTTTGCATATCAGGAGAAGATGGGAGCGGAGGATGCCATCATCTATATGCTACATCAATCCCTCTCCCACTTGGACAGAGGCAGTGGTGCTGTAAGAATTATGTTTCTAGACTTCTCTAGCGCCTTCAACACAATCCAACCTCTGCTCCTTAGGGACAAGCTGACAGAGATGGGAGTAGATTCATACCTAGTGGCATGGATCGTGGACTATCTTAAAGACAGACCTCAGTATGTGCGTCTTGGGAACTGCACGTCTGACATTGTGGTCAGCAACACAGGAGCGCCACAAGGGACTGTACTTTCTCCGGTCCTGTTCAGCCTATATACATCAGACTTCCAATACAACCCGGAGTCCTGCCACGTGCAAAAGTTCGCTGATGACACTGCTATCATGGGCTGCATCAGGAGTGGGCAGGAGGAGGAGTATAGGGACCTAATCAATGAGTTTGTTAAATGGTCACTCAAACCACCTACACCTGAACACCAGCAAAACCAAGGAGCTGGTGGTGATTTTAGGAGGCCCAGACCCCTCATAGACCCCGTGATCATCAGAGGTGACTGTGTGCAGATGGTGCAGACCTATAAATATCTGGGAGTGCAGCTGGATGATAAATTAGACTGGACTACCAATACTGATGCTCTGTGTAAGAAAGGACAGAGCCGAATATACTTCCTTAGAAGGCTGGCATCCTTCAACATCTGCAATAAGATGCTGCAGATGTTCTATCAGACGGTTGTGGCGAGCGCCCTCTTCTACGCGGTGGTGTGCTGGGGAGGCAGCATTAAGAAGAAAGACGCCTCACGCCTGGACAAACTGGTGAGGAAGGCAGGCTCTATTGTTGGCATGGAGCTGGACAGTTTGACATCTGTGGCAGAGCAACGGGAGCTCAGCAGGCTCCTATCAATTATGGAAAATCCAGGAAGAGGAGGAGAGTGAGGGCAGAGCCAGAGATGAAATGGAGGAAGTTGAAAAAGGAAGACTGCAAGATTGAGTTCAGGGAGGAGGTAAGACAGGCACTGGGTGACAGTGAAAAGTTGCCAGATAGCTGGGCAACTACAACAGAAGTGGTAAGGGTGACAGCAAGAAGGGTGTGACATCTGGACAGAGGAAGGAGGAAAAGGAAACATGATGGTGGAATGGGGTATAGGAGAGTATACAGGGGAAGAGGTTGGTGAAGAAGCAGTGGGATAGTCAGAGAGATGCAGGAAATAGACAAGAGTACAAGGAGATAAGGCATAAGGTGAAGAGAGAGGTGGTGAAGGTTAAAGAAATGGCGTGTAATGAGTTGTAAGGGAGGGTGGACATTAAGGAGGGAGAAAAGGACCTGTACCGATTGTCTAGGCAGAGGGACCAAGCTTGGAAAGGTGTGCAGCAGGTTAGGGTGATAAAGGATAAAGATGAAAACATACTCACAAGCGAGAAGAGTATGTTAAGCAGACGGAAAGAGTACTTTGAGAGGCTGATGAATGAAGTGAATGAGGGAGAGAGAAGGTTGGATGATGTGACGATAGTGAATCAGGAAATGCAACAGATTAGCATGGAGGAAGTAAGGACAGCTTATGAAGAGGATGAAGAATGGAAAGGACATTGGTCTAGATGACATACCTGTGGAAGCATGAAGGTGTTTAGGTGAGATAGCAGTGGAGTTTTTAACCAGATTGTTTAATGGAATCTTGGAAAGTGAGACGAGTGGAGAGAAAGTGTATTGGTACGATTTTTAAGAAAAAGGGGAATGTGCAGAGCTGTAGTAACTATAGGGGGATAAAATTGATGAGCCACAGCATGAAGTTATGGGAAAGAGTAGTGGAAGATAGGTTAAGAAGGGAGGTGATGACTAGTGAGCAGCAGTATACTTTCATGCCAGGAAACAGCACATCACAGATGCGATGTTTGCTCTAAGGGTGTTGATGGAGAAGTACAGAAAAGGCCAGAAAGAGCTGCATTGTGTTTTTGTGGACCTGGAGAAAGCATATGACAAGTGCCTTGAGAGGAGTTGTGATATTGTTTGGGGAAGTCAAGAGTGGCAGAAAAGTATGTGAAGAGTTGTATAGGATATCTACGAGAGAAGTGTGACATTGGTGAGATCTGTGGTAGGAGTGACGGATGCATTCATCTTGGAGGTGAGATTACATCAGGGATCGGCTCTGAGCCCTTTCTTATTTGCAATGGTGAAGGACAGGTTGATAGACAAGATTTGGCAGGAGTCCCCGTGGACTATGATGTTTGCTGATGACATTGTGGTCTATAGCAAGAGTAGAGAGCAGGTTGAGGAGACCCTGGAGAGGTGGAGATATGCTCTAGAGAGGAGTGGAATGAAGGTCAGTAGGAAGAGAACAGAATACATTTGTGTAAATGTGAATGAGGTCACTGGAATGGTGAGGATACAGGGAGTAGAGTTGGTGAAGGTGGATTAGTTTAAATACTTGGGATCAACAGTACAGAGTAACAGGGGTTGTGGAAGAGAGGTGAAAAAGAGAGTGCAGGCAACATGGAATGGGTGGAGAAGAGTGTAAGGAGTAATTTGTGACAGACGGGTATCAGAAAGAGTGAAAGGAAAGGTCTACAGGACGGTAGTGAGACCAACTACAGTATGTTATATGGGTTGGAGATGGTGGCGCTGACCAAAAAACAGGAGACAGAGCTGGAGTTGGCAGAGTTAAAGATACTAAAGTTCACATTGGGTGTGATGAGCATGGATAGGATTAGGAACGAGTACATTATAGGGTCAACTCAGGGTGGATGATTTGGAGACAAAGTCAGAGAGGTGAGATTGCATTGGTTTAAGCATGTGCAAAAGAGAGATGCTGGGTATATTGGAAAAAGATAGCTAAAGGTAGAGCTGCCAGGCAAGAGGAAGGCCTAAGAGAAGGTTTATGGATGTGGTGAGAGAGGACATGCGGGTGATGGGTGTGACAGAGCATGATACAGAGGACGGGAAAATATAGTAAGAGATAATCCACTGTGGCAACCCCTAATGGGAGCAGGTGAAAGAAGAAGATTAACTGTATTTCTTATTTAAGACAGAATGTGCCACTGAAAGGAAAGGATTTTCTTAAAGACTATTAAAGAATATGTTTGGTATTTTTCAAGTCAAAGTTATTTCTTCGCACTCATGGTATAGATGTAGACAAATTTGTTGGTAAACTTACAGCTCACTGAAAAAGTGCTGTATGCCTCCTGAAAAGTGATTAAATGAAAAGCAGTTGCCCGATGTATACCTACATGCCTTTGCAGTGTTTTCCCTAGCGTCTTTTAGCTGGGTACTCCGCCCAGCTAATTTACTGTGTGCCTATTTTTTTCCTCTGTACCCTAATAAGCTTTCATATGACACTCAGACGGTGGGCTTCGACTCGCCTTTTCACGGCGACTTTGATATGTGATTTCTTTTTTATTTCGGGCACTGTGCGACTTTGTGAACTTGAGCTTTCGAGTTTCTCCGACACTCTGTCACTCGATCAACTTCCTTTTGTTGATTATACCACTGTTTAAACCAACAAATAGTACGTTTTTCCTTTGCCTCCACTTGGTATTCGCTGAAATTCGTATATTTTCTCCCGTGCTTTTCACATTGTCTTTTCACAGAAGGCTATTTATATTGATTTGCATATTCAAAGAGGCATAATTCTGGGAGGAGTTGGGGCGGGACAGAAGGCGCGTGCCATGTGTTACTTTTCACGCTGATCGGGATTTATGTAGCGGAAGAACGTGGAAGTTTGCGTACGTACAGATTCCTGCATCTGGATTTTTCTGTGCGTACGCACATTCCCGCTTTTGTGCTTACGCCATATTATAGTGTGAGTTCTACGCACGGCGTTATACATGAGGCCCCTGGACTCTTGGTCAACTGCCACTGTGTAAACCACCGATTGGCCCTTGCAAGTGCCCAAGCAGTAGCTGCTGTACCTTATTTAACAAAACTGAACGACGTCTTAAGGCAGCTGTTCTATTTCTTCCAAAATTCTTCAGTTAGGATGGCTGGTTTAACGGAAATCTAAAATATTTTGAACATTCTCCAGATTAAGCTGAAAATGGCCAGTGATACTAGATGGCTTGTCAAAGGCAAGATGTCAATCTTACCGAACTTGAGCCAATTTTGCTCACCACAAAATTTTCCATCATGGAGTAGAGAGACACTACTGGGAGAAATTTTCAAAGCCTTCATCATTGTCTGGCAGAAGAATGGTCAGATCTCCGCATTGTTTATACACAGAGTGATGTAATGTCATTCAAAACTGCAATATATGATAAATACCTAAAGACAGTTGTCAAGCACTTAGATGCAAGATTCCCTGACATGCCAATTATTTCCAGCTTTTCAAAAGTTTTCAATGCAGAAACTCACGATTCAAGTGGTCTGCTGAAATTCTTTTCTATCATTACTCCAAAAATGGTAGTCCTCCAATTTCAAAATTTGAAAGTAGCAGGCAAGAATGGACAGTTGCATCAAAAATTATAAGAACCCAATAATACAAAGACTTCAGTCCAAAGCAGATTTTACTAAAAATGGCAACGACAGCTCAAAGAGTCGTTTCCAAATTTAGCAAAACTAACTCATATTACGCTAGTGATCCCAGTGAGCACAGTTGAATGTGAAAGGGGTTTTTCTGCCCTTAAAAGGATCAAGACATGTTTGAGAAATCATATGAATCAAAGCACGCTAAATAATCTCATGCTGATCTCCATGGAGGGCCCAGATCCCGGGGACTTTGATTATGGGAAAGCTGCAGACAACTGAGCCTCTAGGAAGAAAAGAAGAATAAATATTTAACTGAAGACACCTTCTGCATATGCAAGTTGGCATTGAAGAATATTTTTTTATTTTTCTTCATTAGGTTTCCCATACTTTTTTTTCATTGTTTTCACTTTTCTTCCCAACAGTGACAATACTTGTTTTTTAAAATTTTTGTTAGGGTTACAGGATCCTGAATTGGATACTTCTTAAATTTAATAAAAATATTCTGGCACAAGTGTCAAACCTTAAAAAAGGAAGTCATATTGAGCATTGGAAAATAATTAATAATAATTAACTAATAAAAATAGCGCACATTTAATTTTCCCCACCACCAAATTTCCCCATCCCGCCCCACCCGGCTACTTTTTCATGCCACCCAACTGGAAAAAATTTCTGGGGAGAACACTGCTTTGATATGCTAGAACATTAAACCATTAGAACAACCTAGGCAAGAACAGGCAATATAGCTCAAAAAAGCTGACTGGTCCTATGCCTTTAATTCTTCTAAACATCAAATCTAGTTTTAAAAGTCCCTAAAGTCCTATTGTCTACCACACTACTTTGTAGCTTATTCCATCTGTCTATAGTTCTCCATGTAAAGACAAATTTCTAATGTTTGTGCAAAATTTACCCTTAAAAAGTTTCCAATTGTATCCACGTGTTCTTGATGAACTCATTTTTAAAATAACAGTCTTAGTTCACTGTACTAATTTCATCCGTAATTTTAACCCTTAAACTACCACATACTTGGGGGTTAATCCACCCATCGGCGCCAAATACATTTTTGCTGCACTTTTTAAGGAAACGTTCCAATTCACCAAGAAAATGTGAAATTTTAATGGAACATATATTTTTTCATGCAAAGAGCATGCATCACAATTACTGCAACACTGCCAATGAACTGTAAAAACTATTAAAAATCTATTATTATATGTTGTGGTGAGCGGCTGGGGGTGGTACCCAGCCAGGGCGCCCAGAAGGGCCGAAGGAGGGTTGATGTCTCCTCCGGACCACTTTGGGGGGGCGACCGCCATGATGGCTATGGGGACCACGGGAATGGAGCATGGAAGCTCAACCCTATAGGGGCCCGTGGTCACCGCCAGGGGGCACCCAGATGCCTGGAGAGCCCTGGTCCTCAGCATTTCCGCCACACCCAGAAGTGCTGGGGGGACGAAGACCAGGGACACCCGGAGTGCTTCCGGGTGTAAAGCTGGCACTCCCGCCAAACCAATGAGTGACGGCAGAAGGTCATCAGGCACCTGGAGCACATCCAGGGCTGAATAAAAGGGGCAGCTTCACTCCAATCGGGAGGCTGGAGTCGGGTGGAAGAGGACAGAGCTCAGATGAGAGGAGTGGAGGCGGTCAGAAGAGAGAGAGGCATTGGAAAGGCCTGGACTGAAGGGTGATTGGTGCTGGGGCAGTGGGTTGTGTGTGCGGTACTTTTGTAAATAGAAATGAATAAACATGTGTTGGTGCTTGAACCATCGGTGTCCGCCTGTCTGTGTCTGGGCCAGCTTCCACAATGTACAAGGTGCAACTGATGCCATTGATGAAATTCAGTAAATCACAGATGCCAATGCTGATGCTTGCAGGCTAGTCTAGTGCAGCAGCTGAATCCCAGGGACAGTGATGCTGCAGTGCTGCAGGGGGTGGCAGTGGTCATGAGCTGGCTTCTCAATGAATGTACGGCAATGACTGATCATTGTCAATAAATGTGTCGATTAGCACAAGCAGCAAGCAGCCTGCTATCCCATCCCCCGCCTTGACGAAGCTCATCTTGGGAAAAAGTTCTCCTAGTCTTCTTTATCTGCATGAGAGGTCCTGTGAGTTGCATAGGGTAAATAATATATCATTATTTGGAACACATGCATTTCATGTGTGTTCCGTGTCTACAATGATTGGATGACAGGAAATGCAAGAAATGCAAAAAATGTTGAACAAACACCTAAAATAGAAACATTTTTCATATTATAGTACTAATGACAAGATTCTGACATGGAGTATATAATGTGTGAAGACTGAAGTGCAAATATCAAAAAGCACTCACAAAAGGTACACATATAACAAAACAAGTGTGCTTTTATTCAAAAATATAACTGAAGAAAAAGAAATCAGGTTAGGGTACGTTGTGGATATGACCTTTTGAGTGGCGCAGCAATAACAATTGCTGACCCATAAGAAAGCTGATGCCAACACTGTTTTGAAATACAATAGTGAGTTGCATCCTGTCATGGCATGGGAAGAATTTATTACCTGCTGTCTGATCCGCTTGCAACGATATGGGTACCATAATTATACATCCTTTTTTCATCTCGGCCACTTTCTGTTTATGTTTTAATTACAATCATATGCGTACGTGTGGAAGAAATTAAAGTAGTTTTTTTTTGTTTTTTCTTTCTTTTTATTATTCTAAAGGAGACTGTTTAACATCATTCCCTTCGTTTATTGTTATTGTTATTATTGCATTAGGGTTTACTATGCTAATCCAGGGCCACTTTTTAACACCATTCCCTGGGTTTATTATCTTAATATTTCAGTTGAAATATGTTGAAGATTATATTTTATGCATATAGTATTTAAACTTTATTGGCAATAGATATCTCTACTTTTTAATCCTCAAGCGCCACTGCTGGGGGACTTGTTTTGTTTTGGACGTGCTGTGTCTCTAGGTATGTCAGAGGACTGGGACTTTGTGAAGTGGGGTCCAGCCTCACGTGGGGAGGCAAAATGGGGGGGGGGGGGATAAGGGGGGGAGAGAAAGAGAGCAAGCTATATCTAATCTATCCTTTTAATCCTTACAATTATAATTACCAACATAACAATAGGCTGCATGGCAAAAACTCTTGGGAAGATTGGAAATTAAGGTTAAAGCTGTCTCACTTCCAGTTAAGACTACAAAATGACATCAAAAATTCAGAATCAATGTCTCCATGATGGGGCTTTTAACGTTGTGAGCTGGAATGTTAAAGGCCTGAATCACGATTTAAAGAGAAAGAAAGTATTCTCTCACCTAACAGGTTTAAACGCTAAAATAGTATTTTTACAGGCGACCCACTTACTAAGCAAGGATCAGTTCCGGCTGCAAAATGACTGGACTAGACAAATGTTCCATTCCAACTTTACAAAGAAAACTAGAGGTGTGGGAATTCTCATACATAGAACAGTCTCATTTGTAGCATCAGATGTAGTATCTGATCCAGAAGGGAGATATGTGATTATTATGGGCAATTTATTTAACTGTAAAGTGATTTTGATAAATGTTTATGCACTCAATGTCGATGATAGGGAATTCATGCAAAATGTATTTAAATCCATTCCCAATGTGAACACTCATAAAATTATAATGGCTGGGGACTTTAATTGTGTTTTAAATCCACTCTTAGATAGGTCTCCTGTCACAGGGGTGATGACATCTAACACTGCAAAGACAATTACACAGTTTTTAACTGACCACAACTTATCAGACCCCTGGAGGTTTCTAAACACAAACTCAAGAACATATTCCTTCTACTCACCAGAGCATCATTGCTACTCAAGAATTGATTCTTTTTTTATAGATAATAATTTCTTGCCTACGATTAAATCTTGCAAGTACAACACTATTGTTATTTCCGACCATGCCCCACAGATCTTAGAGCTAAAATCATTATGTCCCACATACTCATCTCGCAGATGGCGTCTTAACCCACTTCTATTAGCAGACGAGAACTGTACAGAATTTATATAAAAACAAATCAGATTCTTTCTAGAGACAAATACATCCTCAGAGGTCTCCGTAGGAAAACTTTGGGAAACTCTAAAGGCCTTCTTAAGAGGACAGATTATTTCATATCTTTCCCACAGAAATAAATTAGAAACCAAGACGATATCAGAGCTAACCAGCAAAATTACTAGAATAGATCAAGAACATGCCAGGTGTCCAAGTGAGGCTCTTCATAGGAAAAGGCAAGCTCTGCATTCAGAGCTCAATCTCTTCACAACTAAAGAAACTGAACAACTCATTTTTAAATCAAGACATCATTGTTATGACCACGGAGAGAAAGCTAATAAGCTCTTAGCTCAACAAATCCACAAGCAAGAAGTTCGCAATGCAATCCCAGCAATCACCAACACGAGCGGAGATAAAATCATTGACCATAAAAATATAATGCACACATTTAGAGACTACTATAAATCCTTATATTCTACTGAGTTTAAAGAAGACAACACACAATCTAATGCATTTCTGGATGCATTACAGATACCACAAATAGATACTCTTAGTGCAGAGGAATTGGATAAACCTCTGGCGCTATCAGAATTACTAGATGCTATAAAGTTGCTTCAGAGTGGGAAAGCAGCAGGCCCTGATGGCTACCCTGTTAAATTTTATAAAAAATTCTCCACTCAGCTAGCACCCTTCTTATTAGCAACATTTACAGAAGCTAGAGACAATCAAATTCTACCTCAAACTTTTTGCCAAGCATTAATCACCATCTTTCCTAAACAAACCTACTGCACGCCCAACCTACCTGGAAAGGGGTCTCTCTTTGAACTACCTTTCCCAAGGTTTCTTCCATTTTTTCCCTACTAGGTTTTTTTTGGGAGATTTTCCTTGTCTTCTTAGAGAGTCAAGGCTAGGGGGCTGTCAAGAGGCAGGGCCTGTTAAAGCCCATTGCGGCACTTCCTGTATGATTTTGGGCTATACAAAAATAAACTGCATTGTATTGTATTGTAAAATAAGGATGTATTACAATGTGCATCATACAGACCAATTTCACTTTTGAATAATGATGTTAAGATACTCTCCAAAGTCCTAGCTAGAAGGATGGAGAGAGTGCTGCCTTCAGTAATATCACAAGATAAAACTGGATTTATTAAAGGCCGACATTTAGCTTCCAGTCTTTGATGCCTGTTTAATGTAATATATTCACCAGCAAAGTCAAACACCCCTGAGATATTATTATCATTGGGTGCAGAAAAAGCATTTGATATGATTGAATGGAACTACCTTTTCATTAAATTAGAGAAATTTGGGTTTGCCCCGAACATTTGTGCATGGATCAAACTAGTGTATACCAATTCAGAAGCTTCAGTTTGTATTAATAACATTTGTTCAGACTACTTTAAACTAGAACATGGTACTAGACAAGGATGCCCCTTGTCACCACTGCTATTTGCAATTGCCATTGAACCACTGGCAGTTCACTGTCGAAATGCTTTTCAGATAAGGGGGATTATCAAAGAAGAACTTGAACAGAAAATTTCTTTATATGCAGATGATATGGTACTGTATATATCAGACCCACAAATACTGTGCCAGCAGTCTTAACAGCACTTACAGAATTTCAAAAGATCTCTGGTCTCAGAATTAATTTGAATAAAAGTGTGCTCTTTCAGTGAATTCACAAGCATACGATATTAGATTGGACACCTTCCCTTTTATCATTGCAGAACAGTTTAAATACCTAGGTGTAAATATCGCAAGTAAACATAAAGCTCTTTATCAACAAAATTTTGCCATCTGTATGGAAAAAATTAAGTAAGACTTGTATAGATGGTCAACCCTTCATCTCATTCTAGCTGGAAGAATTAATGTTGTTAAGATGAATATCCTCCCTAAGCTTCTCTTTTTATTTCAAAACATTCTAATATACATCAATAAATCATTTTTTAAGCAAATAGATTCAACCATAACCTCATTTATTTGGAACTTAAAACATCCACGTATTCAAAGAGTGACCCTACAAAGACCTAAGGCAGAAGGTGGCATGGCTCTACCCAACTTTCAGTTTTATTACTGGGCAGCAAACATACAAGCTATAAAAACCTGGACACAAATAGATGAACATACACAGACTTGGTTCGCAATAGAAATAAAATCCTGCAGTACTTATTTATATTCTCTGCTTTGTGCCCCTATTAATTCAAGTTATAGCCGATGTACTAATAACCCAATTGTGCTTCACTCACTCAGAATATATAACCAATGTAGAAAGCATTTTAAGATGGAGAATCTTTTATCTGTGGCACCTATACATGAGAACCACCTTTTTCAACCATCGCAAACATACGCAGTTTTTAATATCTGGAAAACGTTTGGGATTAAATTACTTTGAGATCTTTATATAGACAACATCTTTGTATCCTATGACCAATTACATTCCAAATTTAACTTTCCAACAATACAATTCCTTCACTATCTTCAAATTAGAAACTTTGTTAAACAGAACCTGCCCAATTTTCCTCATCTCCCACCTTCCTCTATGCTGGAAAAAATATTGCTCAGTTTTGTGCACTCAGACAGCATTTCTGCAATATATAAAATTATTTTACAGTCCCTTTCAAAGATCCATGAGAACAATGGGAAAAGGATCTCTCACTCAACATTTTAGAAAAGGAGTGGAAGGTTGCAATGCATAGAATTCACTTGAGCTCCATATGCGCAAAGCATACAATTATTCAACTCAAAATTATATATCGAACACATCTGTCTCGCTTAAAACTGTCCAAAATGTTTCCAGGGCAAGATCCAACCTGTGAACACTGCAATCAAGTTCCAGCCTCACTGGGTTGCATGTTTTGGGCCTGAACCAAATTAACATCATTCTGGACAAAAATGTTTAAGTGCCTTTTAGACAGCCTTGGTGTCACAATCCCTTCTAAGCCATTAACAGCTGTGTTTGGAGTTCTTCCAGATGGGCTTAAAGTGAAGAGGGACAAACAAACTGTGATTGCCTTTACTACTACATTATTGGCACGCAGGCTTATTTTGCTAAACTGGAAGAATCCTAACTCTCCTCTATTAAGTCAGTGGGTAACTGATGTTTTATCCATCCATCCATTATCCAACCTGCTGTATCCTAACTACAGGGTCACGGGGGTCTGCTGGAGCCAATCCCAGCCAACACAGGGCGCAAGGCAGGGAACAAACCCTGGGCAGGGCACCAGCCCACCGCAGGGCACATGCACACACACACATGCCAAGCACACACTAGGGACAATCTAGAATCGCCAATCCACCTAACCTGCATGTCTTTGGACTGTGGGAGGAAACCGGAGCACCCGGAGGAAACCCACGCAAACATGGGGAGAACATGCAAACACCACGCAGGGAGGACCCGGGAAGCGAACCCGGGTCTCCTAACTGCGAGGCAGCAGCGCTACCCACTGCGCCACCATGTCGCCGTCTGATGTTTTATATTATTTGAAATTGGAAAAAATCAAATTCTCATTTAGAGGATCTGTGCAGAACTTTTTCAAAACCTGGCAGGATCTAATCAATAACATTTTAGAATTAGCTCTTAAAGTACTGAGGAAGCAGATTCTCTTCCAATTTCTTTTTCTTTCCCATTTATCTTTCTCCGCCTATTAAACTCATCAATTTATTTATTTTTACTAGGTTTAAGTTTTACTCCGTTGGCCATGCTCTCTTTCTCAGGGTGGGGGTTGATTTGTTTTCAATCATATTTTGTGTAAAAATTGATCCATTTGTATGGAATGATTACAATAAAAGCAATAAAATTTTTAAAAAAATTAAAAATTGCTGACTCATAATCAAGAGGTACCGGGTTTGAATCTGGGCACCCTCCAGAGTTACCATTTTGAGTAGGAGCTGGTCTTATTTTTTACTATTGTACAATAAAAACATACATTTGATTTGAGTCTGTAAAAGCTGATGTAAATTTATGGTGCTTGTAAAGGTTAACTTTTTTTTTATGTATTCAGTTTTATTTTCTCAGTCACGTTCACACTCGCCCTGATCTGACACTGCTGTTTTCAAATAAAGACGTGCTATAACAGAGGTGAACTCAGATGAGGATGAGGGTTCTACATTGCAGAAAGAGAACAGAAACCCTTACCACAAGAAACGTCCACTCACATATAAGAAAAACACAGCTGCACCAGGCATACAAGCGAAAGATGGCACCGTTTAGATGCAGCAACAGGTCGATTGTCATCCTGCCAGTCAGTCTGCCCCACATGTGTCCTTCAAAGAAAAAGCAGGGATTTCAGAGCTTGCCATGGTATCGTACAAAGTCATGTTTGTGATTATGTTTTGTGATGGTCTTTATTTAAAAACATTTATATGTTACTTATACAAAAGCCAGATCGAATGTTATTTACCTTGATTTATTTAGTTATCTTCCTTCAGCGTAAAGTCACAAGTAGACTGCAGAGCTTCCTCTGTTTGATCAACACGGGCATGCTCACAAAGTACGTGTGTACTGAAGTGACTTTAGCTGCAGGTGGAAACTCCCATCACACCCTATGCAACTGTGTTTGACCTTATTCAGTAAAAGATCCTAGTCGCTCCACAGGAGAAAGACTTTCCGAGAGTAAGGTCATAAAGCTTATGAAACCGTTTTTTGGACAAAGGCAGGACCATAACAACAGTTGCGTGGAGTTCCAAATAACAATATATATGCAACTCACAGGACCTCACAAGCAGATAAAGAAGACCTGAGCTCCGGCAGAGGGAGTGGGGGGGGGGGTGGGGGGTAATGGGGTTGGATGGAGAGGTGCGAACAGAATAAAGGTGTGCCTGGATTACAAGTTTTTTCGTAGGCTTCAGGGATTCTAGTGTTAATGGCTTCTGAACACTATCTTGCAGTTGATGGTGTCCACCTATCTCTACCTGTCTGGTCTGGAATCTTCTCCCATGGCAACTTAAGGGTATACATTATCTCTCTAAAGGACACCTGGACTAGGTCTGCCAGTTCTCAACTACAACGCAGGCCAGACAAATCATGATCCAGTTCAGCGACCCTGAGCTCAAGGTGCTGGACAGATGTAAGGCTGGCCCCTCCAAGCCATTCTCTATAAAGTCCAACATCCAACAGTACTTGCATTGCACTGTTCTCATTGTTAAAATTTGACTTTGGATTGGTAAAACTGCTCAACATTTCTTTTATTAAAATGAAATTATTTAACTTAAAAGGTTAAGTTAAAATCAGTCTCCAAGTCATCACAAAACAAGTGTAAAAAAGAGATAAAGTATTGTTTATTCTACATATATTCTAAAATGCTTGGATTTATTTGTTGGACTCCTAAAGAAGATCATAAGTAATTGGATTTGAATCTTTTTTTAAACTAGCTGTTTTCATTAATTAGTATCAGACATGCCTTAAATTGTGCAGTCAATATTCAGCCTATTGAAATGGAGAAAAATAGCTACTCTGCTATTTGGTATCATTGTGTGTCCCATGTCCCATGCTGAACATGGACTAGACAAAGCAAAGGAGAGAGCTGTCTGAGGAAAGCAGAAAGAAAATTATACAATATTAAAGGTAAACACTATGAGACTTTCTCCAAGCAGCTTGATGTTAATACCAGCACTTCAAGATGACTTTTTGAGGTGAAAAGTATATGCTGGAAGAAACCGTGCCCCAGGGACTGAAAAGCTGGAGGAAGACAAACAGCCAAGTGAAGCTTGAAGCTTGTCTCCTTTTAAAATTGCTGAATTTCATAACAATGGTTTGCTTTTTTCCTTATTTTCTTCCTAAAACAAGCAATATGCATGTAACCTTAATAAATACCTGATAATACTTTTGGTTTGAAAAATGTACATATTTCATAAGTTTTAAACCTTTTGTTTTCACATTGGGATGCTTCATCACAATTATAAAACACAAGATGAAGCTATGCATTTTTAAAATTATATATTAAATGCTTAATTTTGGAAAACAATTTCATGTGACAACTTACTGTATACCTTGATTGTGACAAATTACTTTCTGGAATTTGGAAAGTACCAAACTTATCCTTTAAGAAGAACAAAAGAAAGAAATAAGTACTGCTGACATCAACAGAATTCCTTCTTTTACCTTAGAATTAATGAAAGCAGAAAGGCTTACCATTTACAGGATCGCCAAAGTCAGTGGCTAAGCCACTGGAAGGGCATTGGGGCACCCCTCCATTAGAGAAAGTGTTTGTATTTAAAAAAGGTGGTATATAGAAGAGAATGCAGGGAGCGGGAGGAAGATGGTTTGGTTCTTACTTATTATAGACAGAAAATTAGTTACTTGAGTATTTCACTACAACTGTTTATTTTAAATACTAATGAATAATAAAATGTAGTAAATAGTAAAAGTAAAGGAGCAGAAGGTAAAAAAGTAAAAGTAATAAGTAAATAAAAAATTAAATTACATTAATGCCTCATCAAAAACAATATTATGAACTAGGGGGCTCTGCCCCATGCTCACTTCGCTTACCAAACCCCAGGTTCGATCCTGTGGAAATACAATTTAAAGTGTTTTTTTTCATTGGAATTGTTACGTATGCATTATGTTCACTTTTTATTTGAAAACTTAATAAAAATCAATATTTGGAATGAACTGAACAAGATCGCATTGAATTTTGATTCCTTGTTTGGTCTTACAGTGTGATAATGCAACGTATAACTGGCCATGAGTGAATATCGTTTGTCTCTTATAAATAAACCGACTTTTGAAAATATTTGTCCTTGTCACTACAAAAGCTATTCTGACGGGAAACTATAAATATAAATTTAATACGAATGGTATATCAAGATCTCCTTTTTGCCCGACTTTCTGATAAAACAATCTACTTACAAAAGTGGGAATATCCAGAGCCGATGTAGCCAGTGGCATTGTTCTCAAGAAGCTGCGAATTTCTGGCCATTGTGGATTGTACATCATTGTAATAAAGAAATCTGGCCGACCGATAGTTCTGGATATTGCCATTGCATCATGATATAACTGTTGCAATGCTCTTGGACTACCTTGATATGATGATGGTAATATTACTGCTTTACCTATTTTGAATTTGTCTGAACTATTGATGTTTGAATTTTGAACATGATCAATGATACCTTGCATATGTTCCTTTTTAAGTTTAGCTTGATTCGATTTAATAAAGAAGAGACGATTAGCTGGGACTTTTACATATGCATTAATAATGTAATGGTGCGATAGACGTTGAGATGATAGAAGTGGGTTACATACATGGGAACGTATCGCTAATCTTGACCCGAAATATTGTGTGGATGTTATTCGTTTTTCTGAATGCGTTTGTTTCATATTGTACAACCATCCTGTTTTGTCATCTGGGAAAAGCTAAGGAAAGAGTAAAGGATCAGCATGTGGCAATGTATTTGACCTAAATGACCAATCATGCTTTGCCTCTGAATATACAGAAATATCTACTCGGTCTTTGATATCTCTGTCTTTTAAAAGTATTATCGCTGACAACATGTGGGTGTATTATAAATGCGACAGTGATCTTTTGGATTCATATTGAAATCCAAGAAAATGTCTATGTCCATGTTTTGCTGATAACTTTTGTGTAAAGTGTGATAGTTTTGGAAGTAGGGATTTGTATCAATTATTGGCTGTATAATTTCTATTACGTCGGATCGTTTAACTATTTCGATACTATGTTGAATCGCTTCTCTGTGATCATAAATATACACCTGACCAAATTGTGGTTTTTTCGAAATTAAACTTGTCATAGCTGTAATTGTTGCAAAAACACAGATTCTAATAGCGTATGCAATTTAAAATTAAATTGCAACAAAACTGAACTCCTGCAAATTGGCACTAAAGCACTATTTAAGAAAATGAGCTGCTTTTCAGTCACTGTTGACAGTGATCTCATCAGACCTTCTTCTGATGCAAGGAATCTTGGTGTCATTTTTGATTCCTCCCTTTCTTATTCCACCCACATAAACTACATTAAGAAACTTTCTTACTTTCACCTCTGTAACATATCCTGTGTTCGCTCATTCCCCTCCTTTTCTAATGCTGAGAAACTTGTCCATGCTTTTATCACATCCCGTATCGATTATTGTAACTCACTGCTGGCAGGTGCCCCGTCTAATCTTATATCACAGATCCAGTTGATTCAAAACTCTGCTGTAAGAGTCCTTACTCAAACCAGCAACAGTGAGCACATCACATTCATCCTGCTTCGCCTTCACTGGCTTCCTGTGTCTTACAGGATTGAATATAAAATTCTATTAATAACCTACAAAGCTTTAAATGGCCTTGCACTGGACTACATCAGTGACCTTCTAAATCACTATGTTCCTGTTCGCCTACTAAGGCCCTCTGATTCTGGTAATCTTGTTGTGCCTCACACTAACCTGCACTCTATGGGTGACAGGGCCTTCAGCTTCATAGCACCCAGACTTTGGAATGATATCCAGAAATTAATTAGATCAGCTGACTCCATTCATTCTTTTAAAAAACAACTTAAAACTCATCTATTTAGGAAGGCTTTTAACTTAAATTAACATTCTGCCCTTTCTTTCAGTCCAATTGCTCAGGATAATTTGTGTGTCTGTTATATCACAAATTAGGTTATTTGTTAGGTTTTTCTTTTAGTATTGAATTTAGTATTTTACACTGGTTTATTGTCCTTTATTCTATTTAATGCTTTGTTAGGATCATCCTCTATCTTCCCGGGTGTGTCGGAAGTACACGTTCCCCGGGCTACCTGAGGCTCGGGGTGCCCCCTGGCGGTGGCCACAGGCCCCAACGGGCTTGAGCCTCCTTGCTCCTCTCCGGTGGTCCTCTCCCGATCCAGGGCGGTTGCCCTCTCATGGCCCGGAGGACGAATACGCCACCTTCCGGTCCTTCCAGGCATCCCAGCCGGGTCTGTCCCCTAGCCTCCTGTGACAACATATATATATACATATACATACACACATATATTTTTAAGCCCGGGGGTGCGTACTGCCGCCCTTACTCTGACACATACAGGCTGGACACAAGTTTCACCACACAGCATAAGATTTTATTTACAGTCTGGGAGCGCTTTTCTCTGCTCCCCACAGCAACACAATAGCCCCAGCACAGTAAAACACAGTCCTTCTCTCAGCCAGTCCGTCCACCTCCACTCCTCCTCACAAGTTTTGTCCACTTCCTCCCAATTCTGGCCTCCTCTGCCCTCTCCCGCTGACTCAAACTTACGCTGGGCCACCAGGTTGGAGCTGGCACTTCTCTTGATCCCCCACAGATAACCCATACCTGGCCACTTGGGTAGAGTGTTCTCCCACCTGGTCCTGTGAAGGTTGAAGTTCTTCAGGGTGGTGTGTAAAGGCTTCTTCTATGTCCTGCTCCTGGCTCCTCAAGGATTCCACCATCCTGCAGACTACGCCAATTATGGTAAATAAACAAGCCTTGAAACAACAAAAAAGGTTTGGGGCGGCCTTCCATATAATTGGAGGTCCCTACAAATGCAAAAGTTAAGAAAAGTGGTCTTTACAGAAAAGAGTCCAAAACAGAACTGAACAGGTTAGGAATATGACGAAGTGTTCAACACCATTGACGCTTTGGCTCAACACAGCTCCAAGACTTGTGTCCAAAGCGTCCATCTGGAGGATGAAAGGCAAAGAAAATATTTAGGAGCCTTCAAAACTGGGGCTGACGTAAGGGCCTGCTTCAAGTCACCAAATGCAGCTTAGGTTTTAGCATCCCATACTTCATGATTCGGGTTGCCCTTCCTAGGTCAAGGGTGCTGCTCTTTTGGTTGAAACAGGGTACAAACTGGCGATAGTATCCATCCAGCCTGAGAAAGGCTTGGACCTGCCTCTTGTTTATCAGACGGGGCCTGTTCCATATGGCATCAACTTTGGAACACTGTGGTCACACCATACCCAGGCCCATTAGGTAGCCTAAATAATTTGGTTTCAACCAATCCAAAGAAGCATTTCTTCGGGTTAATACGAAGACTGGCTTTCTCCAAGGACCTCAATACAGCTTGCACTTGCAGTTGGTGTTCCTTCCAGGTTTTGGAATAGATGACAATATCATCCAGGTAGGTAGCACTATAGGAGTTATGAGGATGGAGCACTTTATCCGCCAGAGTTGCCCCATGTGCCCCATGTAACCAAAACGGAAGGGCGCAATAGTGCCAATGTCCACTAGGGGTGCTAAATGCTCTCTTTTCCTTTATGGAGTCCGTTAAGTGTAGTCAAGAATTTGGCTTGTCCTAGCTGCTCAAGGAGGTCATCCACCTGTGGCATTTATGCATCAAATTGGAAGACTTGGTTAAGCTGATGGAAGTCATTGCAAAACCTCCAACTCCCACCAGGCTTCCTGACCAATACGATGGAACTGGACCAGAGACTATAGCTCTCCTCTATCACACCTAGCTCCAGCATTCGTTTAATCTCCATCTTGGGAAGTCAAAATGGGCATTCTCAGGCTATTACCCCTGGCTTTATCACAATTTCATGTGCAATCAGGGAGGTCTGTCCGGGTTTCTCAGTCACTACCTTCAGGACTTACAGGATAACTGTTTCCAGTTCCTGTCGTTGATGGATGGTCAGATTAGGGCAGAAGTTTAGGTCTAATTTACAACCAAAGAGTGAGTGGAGCTGTCTAGAGGAGGGATTGGGACCCCTCTCCTTCCACGGTTTCAGCAAATTCACATGATAAACCCGCTTGTTTGGTCAACGATTTGGTTCTTTAACCAAATGATCTTCTAGCCCCTTCATCTCCTTAACCTTGTAAGAGCCTTGCAAATGTAGCCAACACCCGACTTTGGCCCATAATTGTAGGGCTTGGGGAGAAGCAGGCAGTTGGGGATCAAACTCCGATTAGATTACTTTCCTCGCCTGCCAACCTGGGGCACCCCCACTTTTATCAGGATTTTCTCTTTGTGGGGTTTAACTGAACAGTCCCTTTTCTTGAGAGCTCATAATCAGTCCCCAATGTGTTCCATTTTGAGCCCAGCTCTAGTCCGTAGGTCCCTCTTCTACATGCTGTACACTAGACCCCTGGGTCGAAGTGCCCCCCTGGTTCCCCCTACCCACACCAACCAACTCCAACCTGGTAACACGGGAACGGTACTTTCCCAACTGATGGTGTGTCAGTGCTTTTATCTGGGTTGGATCCTGGTTCCACAAGGAGGCCATCATCCTGCTGACTACGCCAATGTGAAATGAATAGCCTTGACACACGAAAAAGGTTTGGGGAAGCCAAACATATACTTGAATCCAGGCTGCAAAAACATGAAGTATTAATTACAGATGTGTACAGAGTTGAGTTCGAACAGAACTGAGCAAAGTAGGATGTGGTCTGGCTTTTATGGCTGGTTGGCAGAAGTGACGTCATTGGGGCCAGAACCAGGCAGAATTTCTCATTTTTGGTCTGTAAGGATATAAGAGAAAGGTTTAGCACACCTTGCCATACCCTGGCCTGGCGTGGAATTACTTTGTATTGGTCCTTTTGACTGCCTCCAATGAGCACGTGTGTGACAATACATATATATAGTGAAAAATTTACTTTCAATCCTTAAAAATAGCATTAGCTTTCTTTACTAATATAAACATTAACTTTTTTATGGCCTTAAAAAATGTTTAGGCCTCCTTCTGACAAGCCTATTTACTAACATGTGTTCCAATAGATTACAATAGTGTTCCAAAAACAACCTGTGCCTCCAGCTTTTTTCTAAATGAAAATTTGTTGTCAGGCGGTGACACTCTATAATAATGTGCAACCAGTTTATTGTCTCATTACAATCTGTTCACCTGGCACTTTATATCTAAATTCTGCCAGATATCAAATAGCTGGTGTACTTATCTTTCTTTCATGTAAGTGCAGTGAGAATGTACTTATATGTTAAGCATTGAGACAATTGTGTGTCTTTGTAGCTATAAAAGATTTTCTTTTTTACACTGAAGAAAACATTTCAAATTTTGAATTTATTCCATTGTTTAGTAAACATTTTTTTCTAATAATAGTAATGCATTGATAAAGTAAAAATTGAATATTGTGCAGTATTACAGTAAGTTGAAAATTCAACTTTAATGTATGTTCAGTAATTCAGAATAGCAACATTATTAAAAAATCCTAATTTGTTCTTTTGTTGCAGTCTTCATAATATCAAAGGACCCTATTTAAAAGTAAAGTTTCCAATTATGTCATAGGCACTGTAAAGCTTGGGGCTATCTCTGCTATAAAGTAGTCAGATAAAAGAAGACATGTTAATATTTTACTTAGTGCCCTGTATAAAGTATAATAATACTGTTAAATTATTATTATTGGTGGGTAAAATTATCAGGTCATAAATTTTGATGTAACAAAGATTCGCTTGGTGGCTGCTAACAACAATGCAGTCCCATTACATATAAATGAGGTGGGAAAAAACCATTAGCATTGTCAGCTGTGCCCACTTACTCATCTGTCTTTTAATGATCACATTAACATAATTCTAAATGTAACATGAATTAGGAAATACTGTATCTTTATATTACTGTAGTTCTCAAATATCTTTTTTTTCAGCTAAATTTACAACAAACTTAACAATGGAACTTAAATTACTTTTAAAAAGTGCATTATACTTACAAGTTGAGACTGTTACTTTAAAATGAGTTCATGAATATTTGACTTAGCATTCCTCACTTTTTTGAGTTTTCATCTCTTTGCAGCTTTTGGTTTCTTAATAAAGCACCACGTGTGCATGAACTGTGGTATTATATTGTGGAAGACATGGTTCTGGTTGCCCTTGTCTTTTGCTTATGCACTCAAAGGAATTGTGGCAGACAGCTAGGGAGCCTGCACAGCCGGGACACCTAGAAGGTGGAAGGACCTGGAGAGGGACAATACTTCCCCTGGGACACGAGAGGGCGGCTGCACTGGTTTGCATGGGGGCCACGGGATCAGAGCTTAAAAGCACAACCCTGTTGGGGCCCGCGGCCACTGCCAGGGGGCACCCAGATGTTCCAGGAGACATGGACTGCAGCACTTCCACAACAACAGGAAGTGCTGCCGAACCAGGAGGCAGGTACACCCAGAGTGCTTCCAGGTGCCCATGCAGCATTTCTGCTACACCAGGAAGTGCTGCAGGAAGATCATCAGGGAGCACCTGGAGCACATCCGGGTACATTATAAAAGGGGCTGCCTCACTCCATTCAGGGTGCTGGAGTCGGGAGTCAGAGGATGGAGCTTGCGAAGAGAGGAGTGGAGGCGGCAAAAGAATAAAAGGGAGAAGACACAAAGTAAAGGACTGAGCTGAGTATTGTGGTGATTGGTGCACTGTACTGTGAGAAGAAGAAATTAAAATGTGTGTTTTGGAGTTTGTCAGTCTGTGTATCTGTGCGCGTCAAGGCCGGTTTCCCACACTGGCATCCCAGATGGGACTTTCCACCTGTTAAAAGGCAGGGACCCATCAAACAAATAATTTTGTGGATGGCCTGACACGGCAGAACCAGGCACGCACGCGCCGCTACACCACGCCACACGGACACATATAACAGTCAGTGGCTCACCTTACATGCTGCCATTAGCTCAAGGCAAGACCATACCTAACCTGATGGGGAGAAAGAAGGCCAGGTGGATCCTGAAAGTGGCTGATTCCCAGGCTTGCACTGTCATCGAGGACACCCGGGTCGGCGTACTAAAGAGGCCACTTGGAGGGAGTACACTCCAGGGGACGGGATTGCAGAGGTGAGTTGGATGCTCAGTGGCAGGCTGCCTTGGGGAGATTACCTTGTTGCCACCTTTTCATACTTTTTAGAAGGGGACTGTCCAGAGCCACGTCTTTGGCCGAAGCACACCAACCCATGGATCGACAGTGAGACGGGGGTGGAGGAGACCAGTGATGAGGAATGGCGATCGCCACTTATTGGTAGACAGCCACAGGAGGACAGGTGCCTGGAATCTTTCCCCAATGCAGGTAATTTGAAGAAGGAGGGGAGCTTGGAGGACCAGACAGTCCTCCCTGAAGCAGGCAAGGGATTGGACGGTGTCTGTTGTGTCCCTGCTGATGATTGGTCGCAGGTGGGGCCAACAAACGTCCCTCCTGACCTAGAAGACGACCCAACTGAGCCTGCACAGAGGCTCTGTGGCTCACAGTTGGCCGGTAAGGAAAAACGAATCGCGAGTCCGCCGCAGGCTGATTCACCAAGCTTGATCGTGTCTGTATGTAAGCTGGAGGATGTCCTTCAGCCCGTACAGTTACTTTTTCAGGTATTACATGTGCTCCAAGAGACTATTGAGAGGCTGGAGGAAAAGGCGGACACACCCCTGAAGGATGTACGGGAGTGGCTGTGGCAGTGCGACGCTGGATTCTCCACCCGGAGTGATGCGGCAGTACAGGTAAGTGACACTTGTACCGTAAATGAAAGAGGAGTGTCAAGCAAAGGGGCACCGGTCTTGGTCAGTAGCCTTGACTCGTACAGTGGACGCTGCGGTGATGACTGATTGTGAGGTGGGGTTAGAAATCGCAAGGGCACATACAGGATGCCGGCTGGTGAGTGCTGGTTGTCAGAGCGCCCCACCCCAAGGGACGGCGGCAGTCTCATGAAGCTCTTCAAGGGCATAGGGTCTTTTTTTCTCCCACAAGGAGACCCAGACCGTCAGGATGCTCCAGAAAAAGAGGAGAAAGACCAGGTTTCCCAACAGTGTGAAACGGGAGCCTGTGTGCTCCTGTATGTTAAAGGGAGAGAAGCCCCGAACTTAGCTGAGGAAACGGCAGGGCGGAGGTATCCATCCTGTTTTCACGTCTCGAGGGCACAGACACCGACCAGTCATGGGTGGAGACGTTGTCCATACGGTGTAGCGGGGCTACATAGTAGTAATAGTGTTGTCAGTGTTAGTCTGAGTCTGAGTGCGTCTTGTTTCCATCGTCCCGTTTGCTGTTTATGTGTGTGTCAGTGAATGTCGTCCCCATAAAGGGGGACGGATGATGGAAAGAAACCGCAGCCCCAAATTGGAAAACACCTGTTAACTATCATTCAATTACATCCGGCACAGGCCTATTTAAGCAATCGGGAGGAAACGAGGAGAGAGAGGAGAAAGAAGGAGACCATTTTTTTCACGACCACAAACCATCTCTACCTGCTGTATTCCACATCGCGTATTTGCATCCAGTTTGTTTTCATTTCGCCAGACTGACTTCCATCCCTCATCACCAGAGACCCTGGGGTCGGATCACCGTCTACCATGCGCCGAGGAATCACAGTGATGTTGCTCCATTTACCGGGAAATACAAACACTCCACATATCTGTTAACCAGTCATATGCATTCAGGACAATTGTATACTCGGACTCAAGTTCATGACCATTCATTTCCGTATATCATTCATTGTTATTGTTCGTTGTTTGTTATATGTTACAGGGGCAAGGGAGGGTTTGTTGTATTTATATATGGTGGTGTCATGTTGTTGCTGTGGTGGAGGGATATTTATATATATTTTTTCTATTTATTTATTTTGCATTTTTTCTTGTTATTTCATTTAATACAATTAATCATCTATTTTTACATATCTGCTTTTCTTTTGTGCTTATATTTACACCGTCGATTGTGGGGAAAAGTTTATTTGTCAGAGATACGGCTTGATATTTAGATTCAACCTCAGTTATTTATCCAGGCCACAGGTCTTGGAGGTGTAGCTGCCAGCTGGGTAAGGGGTTGGCCGTTACAACGGTAATACGGAGGATGCCTGGAGGTGGCATTGGCACAAATCTCCACACCTTTTTCCTTTTTTCTGGTTGCAGGAAAAGACCGTGGACGACAGCATGCTGGCAACCCACCATGGAGAAAACCAGCCCTTCACTCTATGAGCCTTAGCTGAGGGAGGGGCAGTGTGGCAGACGGCTGGGGAGCCTGCACAGGGAGAATTTTATGCTGACGCTGTTACTTAGGGTGAGATCGGGGGCTGGGGGGGGCTTTGGGGGTTGGGGAGGGATTTGGGGGTGAAGTGAGCATGAACGTGACTAAGAGAATAAAACCGAAAAAAAGCTAACTTTTACAAGCACCATAAATTTACCCGCGATCTGACTCTGTTCATTTTCAAATAATATTGCATTAGTGCGATGAAGTTTTCTGACTGGTACTATTCAGGTCATAAAGTGATTTCTTCAAAATATCACATATATTTGTCTCTTTCTTTTTGTGCACGATGCTGCGTTGACATCATGCACCAGAAGGCATTAGCTTATTCAGTGCGAGCAGGAGCATGTGGGTGGCCAATTGCTGTGTGCTATAATATGCCTGATGTGGCGGTGATGAACGCACATGCACTGTACAAGGCATGCATGGGTCCACTGAGAAAAGAAAAGTGTTCTTTGCTCACCTTGCAGAGGAACTTCATCGTTGCTTTTTACAAGAAAAGGCAATGGAAAAAGAAAAAGAGGATGCAACATTGACAAGCTTCTGTTCAAAGACGCCGCTTCGCCCAGGAAAGCAAACTCAGTCAGTGTCAGGTGCCCCTTCAATGTAACAGGAACCACAGCACAGAGAGAAGTGTGTACATTGCAACAGGTACACATGTCGTAAATGTAGGAAGGACGGTCCTTGGGTTTGTGGGAACTGTAAACATTTCAATCTGATTGCATATAGCGCGGAACTGACTTCTCTGTACTATTCTTTCCTCTGCATGTCCTGGAGTACAAAAGAAAGACCACCATGCACCAAAATGTGGAGACCGGGCAAGAGCAGGGAAAAAAAGAAACACGGTCACTGATTATAACCACAAGAAGGCATACGAATGAATATGAATAATATGAATAATGTTATCTGAAATGTGCTATACAGGTCATCAAATGAATAATTCCAAATATCATATATACCTATGTCTCTGTTTTTGTCAGTATCATGGACCATACAGTGCATACTAATTCAGCGTGAGCAGGAACACTCAAGAATAAAACTGAATTAAAACAAAAATTCAAGTGACAGTGAGATACCAAGAAGGCAGATTCACCACCGTTTGTGTGTCAGCTTTTATTCCTCTAGATCAGAGAATTTCCAGTTCCATTGTTTGAAAACACCACTCACATCTACAGTTATTCCCAGTTTCAGATAAAAACTAACAGCATCAGATCTGGGTGTTGGGGGGGGGGGGGGGGGGGTGGGGGGGGTGGTGGGGGGAATCGTGATCATGAGTGAGAGAATAAAAGTGAAAAAGAAACGCTAACTTTTACAAGTACTATAAATTTACATCGGCTGTTACAGACTCAAATCAAATTATGTTTTTATTGTATAATATTAACAATAAGAGCAGCTCACTATTCAAAATGGTAAGTTTGCGAGACACCCAGGATCAATCCCGCAGCCTCTTGATTACAAGTCAGCCGCTGCACCACGGAACATGTCATATTGTGCTAATACCTTTTGTGAAAGTATTTATTTGATATTTAGACTTCAGCCTTCACACATTATATACTTCATGTCTACATTTTGTCATTTATTACTAAAACATGAAAAACATTTCTATTTTAACAATGTGTTTACATAGATTGTTGTAGACGCAGAACATACATGAAATGCATGTGCTCCAAATAACGATCTATTATTTCCCCTCCAAGATAATCAAGGCTTGAGTTGGGGGAACTTCTTACCCGTTCTGCGGTGGTGGGGGGGATGGTATAGCAGGCTGCTTGCTGCTTGTGCTTATCAACATATTTACGAGACAAAAGTCGCTGACAGAGAGATGTGAAGGAATTTAAGGTGAGCTGGATTTAAAAGTTTTTTTCATAGGCTTTGGTAATTCTTGTGTTAAAACATGTGTTTTGGAGCTTGTGAGTCTGTGTATCTGTGAGCATCGAGGCCGGTTTCCCACAGTATATATTTTGTGAGTCAAAAATACTATGGCCTTTATTTGTATTGCAATTCCAGTGGGAACTGTTGTTTTGGTGACAACCATTCAATCTGCATATTTATTTTCTTCCTTTCAAAGGAAAATATAGTGACTGATTCTCATGTTCAGGTTTCAAATTCACTTGTATAATTTGTACAAATATATGCTTTGGACTTTCATTTCTTGCATGTACAAACTTCTGTTGTGAACATTACAATGCCTCTGAACTGTGGCAATTTTGTGTGAGACTCTAAAGTACTGTATGTATGTCAATACTGCATGCTAATTCTGGGCTAAGTATTGTATTAAAACTGTCTACATATTACAGAATGTGCAGTTAACAATGTGTGTTACACCTTTGTGCGCACACTTCCCAGCATGATGTAATTTTGTTTAATCATATTCATGTTACTTGAGCTCCCAGATGCCATCTGCTAGTACAAATGGTGTAAATATATTACAACAACAGAAGATTCTATCTTATGTGCTGTATCCACAGAAAGACAACCCATGCTAAAAATGCCCACATATAATAAGCAGCTGATTCTGCAAACCTTTAATTATTGGCCCCCAAACAGTACAATATACGTGCCAATATTATACTCAAGTTTAAATATATGTGACACTAGACTAGTATAGTGTTATGAAGGTTGCTGTTGAGGCTATTCATAGTGCTTTTAAATAATTATAAAAATCATTTACTTTTTACTATTTCTTTTCTATTCTTTTTGTCTTATTTATGTCTCATATAATGTTTATCGAACCATCTAAAGAGTTATCTTATTGAGATTGTACATGTGATGAGGAGATATTAAAAGGGAAATTTCCAAAACAGTTATAAGAATAGCTATGTCAGTAAATACTAAGTCAGCACAGCTACCAAAAGCAAAAGGACAAAGCAGAATCATTTGTCTGCCCTGGAGGATAAAATTGTCATTTAAAAAGAAAAAGCTTTAATCTGCCTCTATTATAAACTTTCATCTTAAAGTTTACAAAGACAATTTACAGGAACCTTGAAAGCAATTTACCTAATTACAACTGCATTCTTTCTTTCTAGTATATATTTGTACATTCTTTATTTCTTGTGACCAATGATTTATTACTTTAATGCATTTGTACATTCTTCCTTTACTGTGACCAATAACGTATCACTTTAATACATCTATTCATTCTTACTTTTTTGTTATCTAATAATTAGACAATTTACAACTTAATAGTAAAGCAATTGGAGTCAGCAGGATATTCTACAGATAAGTACAAGGAGCAAAGCGTTTAAGCAGAGCCATCCATCACCAGGATAGCTAACCAATCATATGTCTGAAATATTACACGGCCCAGACTCTCATTTGGATTTTTGATATAAATAACGGCTCGTCCGAGGAATCAAAAAAAGTGTTAAAGACAGAGATATGTGTGAGAAACAGACACCATTTTATCTGAACTTTGAAGAATGCAAATCATGCATCAGCTCGACTACTCAATCTAAAAGCCACTAGGACAACATCCTCTTTTAACACTGCTGCTAAATTTCAGCAAGCATTCTAAAATAATATATACCCATATTTTCTTCTACTGCAATCATTCTATTTTTAATAAATACTACTTTGCTTATATATTTTTATACTTTGTTTTTATATCTAGAGTGATTGAAATAAGTAAAGTAAATACAGGGAACCTACTGTAAGAAGATTGCCACTATCTTTCTAACTGGCTTTAGCAGGTTCGGGGGATGGGGGGGGGGGGGGGGGAGGTCAAAATAGAGCAAACTTCACAACAATTGGTTGGTAAGTTGTTTTAGTCAGGTTTGTTTAGGTTATTCTTGATAATTAATGTGAGTCAGCCTTTAGGTCTAGGTTATATCCAGGAACACCTGTGTGTTGTTTATATTGTAGCTAGCGAGTCCCTTTGTGGATTACTAAAAAGTAATAGGCTGTGCAAGCATTACTCATAATCAGTGTGTGTGTGAAGTATTGGGTGTGAGAGTAGACCAATGCAATAACAAAGTTAAAGAGTTCCACTAATTTCTCTATAATACAAGTCTAAAGATAGGAAGCATCATAAACCAAAACAAAACCTATTAAACAAAAGAAATTATTCAGGAAGCTAGTCTTCTTTAGCCAAAGAGGCTTTTCTTTGATAAATAAAGAGCAGACCATTAACAAACACATAGCTCGCACTTTTAAATATGGGTGTATAGAGTCACAGCAACAGAAAAAACAAATGATGACCTAAATTTGATTAAAAAAATAAAAACTAAAAAAAATTACTGAATTCCTGACATTATTCAGTAACACTTAATGCCATAGCAATTTTATTAAGTCAACTATTCTCATTTTAGAACAGAGCTTTAAAATTGCTGTACCATTTCCAATTTCTGACCTTCAATATAATTTACCAGAATTGCCAACATTTGCCTGTTATAAGTCATTTTTGACCATGTGTAACCATTTGTCAATATTTAAACTGTAATATTTTATCATAAAATCAGTATCACTTTGGGACCATTTTGATTTAGGGATTTTTCTATAGACACTGCCATTTTGTTTTCAGTAACAATGCTTGTTGCTTTATTACACAAATCAGTGTTCAAGCTTTTAAATTCCATAAAAGACTACCTTGAATGTCATTGCAGCTGGAACCCATAATTTGATTTAACTTGATTTAATAATGATGCAAATAATGGAAGAGAATAGTTATTCCTAATTGTAATTTTATTGCACTACCTATAATTAATTCAAGTTCATAACAGTCTATATTTTCTTTGCATAAATAAAACAACTTCCCCAAATGACCTAATAAACTTGTTCTGGAGATTTTCCTTTATGCACACATCCATAGCCTGACTCTTTGGGCAGTATAATGAATAAACCTTAGGTTTGGGAAAAGGGGCCCCTGGTGTTAATTCAGTGGCACAGTCAAATTCACTGTAAGTAGGTAACTGTAGCTGTCGCAAAATATATGTGTGTGTATAATTGTAAAATATATTTTGTAAATTATATTGTATATCATAATAGTTGTGGTGCAATCTTATTGCTGATAATAATTGCTTTTCTAATTGTAATTTTATTTATTGTATAATCTCAATGTATTTATACATAAGTTTACAAAGTTGGTCTGAATGGAAGGGCGCAGTGGTCACATGATAAGGTTCATTGGTGGAGCGGAAATGCACATAGTGACACGTGTCACACACGTGCGAGTAGGAGACAACTAAAGGGTCTGAGTAAGTGTAATAAAACATCTGACTGGGGGGCGACGGAGTGCGCTGACTGTCTTTCTCAGTTCCCTACAGACCTTTCCCGGGAAATCCTGCAAGGTTCCGGCGCCTCAGAAGACGTCACTTCCGAAGCCGGCCTCTTTGCTGACGTCACTTCCGAAGCCGGCCCCTTTGCTGACGTCACTTCTGGTTCCGGCCATTTTGATGACATCATTTCCTTTCCAGACCTTTAAAGCCTGTTCTGTCTTGGACTCTGTGAGAAGCACATCGTGCTTGTGATTCAAAAAACCCTTTTGCAGCTGGGAAAAACAATATACAGGTGGCTGCCCCAAACCTTTATAATGTCTTGGACTCATAATTATTACAGTGGCGTAGTCGGCAGGATGAAGTCCCAGAAGAAACCGGGACACGGACATGTAAAAAACCAGGTAGGAAAGTACCGGGGCCAAGTTTCTGGGGGGGAGTGCATTTGGAGATCAGGAACAACTCAGTACAGGCTCCGCTCCTCAAATACAACCCTGGGCTTATATCTTACCAAATGGAGAATGTGAAGGGGACATACAGGCGTAGGCTGGTTTCTGGGGATGAAACAAAAAGGGCTCATTATGCTTTTTTGGAGGAGGGAGCTGAGCCGCCCATTGGGACTGAGGTCCCAGATAAATATGGGTTATCCCCAGTCCAGCAGGCAAAAATAATAAAAAAACTTGGTACTTGATCCAGAGAGATCAGTACAGGAGCAGGCTATGACCCTATGGGAGCAGGTGGCTGTATGGCTAAGGCCATTTGAATTAAGCACCTGCCAGATAGTACAACAGGTAGCCTGCCTTATCTTCTTAAAAGGCCTCCCCAAAAACTTTGCCCAACCGGACTGGGGTGATTTTCATTCCATGGAAGAGCTTATAAAGCTCATGAAATCAACTGAGATAGTCTCAAAATCTGGGAGAGCAGAACGGTCCTCTAGTGAAATTTCCTAGAGATCACGTCCTACTAAATAAGTCTCTTACACATAAATTGGAGCCTGTTTCTGAGTTACCGGGCATGCGACCTACGCGGGAGCAAGGCGGGATGTAGGTGGAGGGGGGAGGACGGTTTTTGCGCTCTTGCCAACCCCCCTGGCATGTTCAAATATAGGAGCAGTAGTCATTAATGATTATAAACTCCAAGCCCTGTTTGATTCCGGCAGCAACGTTTCCATTGTTGATTGCCGATATGTTTTACCGCGACAAAGAATGAAAAAGAAGACCAGTATTAAATGTATTCACGGAGACACCCAGATGTACAACACTGCCCTGTGTTTCATGAGGCAGGGAGGATCGCTAAAAAATTTCCCATGGCGGTCCACCCTAATCCTCCCTTTCCAGCGATTCTAGGGCGGGACTGGTCAGAAAATAAATGCGGTAAACTATTAACTACTCCCGATAAAAACTTAGGACTCGTTATAGATGGGGATAACTCATCTCAAGTTGTCTCCACGCTGTGTACACAGCCGGCGGAGAGAGATACGGAAGCCCATGAGAAGGACGGGGAGATTTCAGGACCGTCGTAGGCAAATACGTCATCCACCCGTGCCCACCCGTCATCCACCCCTTGAGGTCAGATCCTCTCTCTGACATTCACTTCAATTTAAACAAACACCGACTTCTTTTAAAAGGGAGCAGTGGAATGATGACTCCCTAAAATTTGCAAAAAATGCAGTAGTCCTTGTCAACAGCCAACGCACACACCAGCCATGCCACAAGAACCTCACTTTGTAATAGAAAATGATCTATTATATTGGGTCGTGGAACATGGGGTGGAGGTTCGGAAATTGTTGTTAATCCCACGAACCTACCAGCGTCAGGTTTGTGAATTAGCTCACACCCACCTCCTTGGAGGCCATTTAGGCTCCAAAGAAACTTAGAGCGGATTAAGCTCAAATTTTATTGGCTGGGAATTAACGAGGAGGTTCGCCGCTTTTGTATTTCTTGTCCAGAATGTCAATTATGGCGAATTCCTAGGAGGGACCGTGCTCCTCTCGTTCCCCTTCCCTTAATTGATGTCCCCTTTGAATCATTCGGGGTCGATATTGTAGGACCCTTGGAGCCCTCAGCCCGAGGACATAAATATATATTAGTCCTCTTGGATTATGCGACCCGATATCCGGAAGCTGTTCCCTTGTGCTCAGCTACATCGAAAGCAATCGCACGGGAACTAGTAGGAGTATTTGCGCGTGTCGGTATTCCTAAAGAAGTCTTAATGGACCAAGGAACACCTTTTACCTCGGAGACATTCAGGGAAACGGCCAAGTTACTGAAAATAAAGCACTTTAAGGCCGCGGTGTATCATCCTCAAACCGATGGTCTAGTGGAGAGATTTAATCAGACTCTCAAGCAGATGCTTCGCAAGGTGGTCAGCGGGGATGGTAGGAATTGGGATCAACTCCTCCCCCTCATTCTCTTTGCCTATCGGGAAGTCCCACAAGCCTCTACGGGGTACGCACCTTTTGAATTGTTATACAGACGACAACCCCGAGGTATATTGGATATTTTGAAAGAAGGTTGGGTAGGAGAGGCTCTTCCCTCTACAAATATTTTGGAATATATCGCACAGTTACGCGATAGATTTGGGAAAATCTGACCTATTTTAAAAAGTCATATGGAAGAGGCACAAGCAGCACAGGCCCGTTATTATGACCATGGCACGACACTCCGAGAATTCCATCCGGGGGATCGTGTCATGGTATTAGTTCCCACCTTCCATTCTAAATTACTCGCCCATTGGCAAGGTCCTTATGAAATTAAGGAGAGAAAAGGATTGGTCGACTATTTGGTGAAACAACCCAATCGTGGACCAACTGAGCGGGTTTATCATGTGAACTTGCTGAAGCCGTGGAAGAAGAGGGAACCAGATCCCTCCTCCGCTCAGCCCTGCTCGTTCTTTGCTCACACAGACACCCTTAATTTCGGCGAGGAATTAACTTATAGACAAAGACGGGAGCTAGAATCTGCTATCCTGTCCGTCTCAGAGGTGGTGAGTGAAAAACCCAGAAGGACTTCTCTGATTGCGCATGACATAGTGACTGAACCGGGGGTTATAGTCCGGGAGCGCCCCTATAGACTTCCTGAGGCAAAGAAAGCAGAAGTGGAGCTAGAAATCAAACGGTTGCTGGAACTAGGAGTGATTGAGGAAAGTTATAGTCCCAGGTCCAGCCCAATTGTCTTGGTTAGTAAGCCTGACGGCAGTTGAAGGTTTTGCAATGACTTCCGTAGGCTTAACCAGGTCTCCCTTTTTGATGTTTATCCCATGCCTCGCGTGGATGACCTCCTCGAGAGGCTTGGACAAGCAGATTTTTTGACGACACTTGACATGACAAAGGGGTACTGGCAGATTCCTTTAATAGACTCCGCGAAGGTCAAGACTGCGTTTAGCACTCCTAGTGGACACTGGCAGTATCGTGTTCTTCCATTCGGGTTACACGGGGCTCCTGCGACTTTCCAGCATCTGGTGGACAAAGTGCTCCAAACCCATAATGCATATAGTGCTGCCTATCTGGATGACGTCGTCATCTATTCCAGCACATGGAAGGAACACGTACAGCAGGTCACTGCGATATTACGGACACTAGGAGAAGCCGGGCTTCGTATTAATCCCAAGAAATGTTTCTTTGGATTGAAAGAGGCTAAATATTTGGGCTACCTGGTGGGTCGGGGTACCGTGAAACCACAGTGTTAAAAAATAGATGCCATTGTAAAATGGTCCCGTCCGCGAACCAAGAGGCAAGTCCAAGCCTTTCTTGGGTTGGCCGGGTACTACCACCGATTTGTACCTCGGTTTTTCAGAGAGATAGGCGCCCTTGACTGATCTTACAAAGAAGAGGGCTCCTATTCATGTGGTATGGATACTGACAAGACAGACGCTGTATTTAGTGACTTAAAACAGGCTCTTACTTCAGCACCAATATTACAACAACAACATTTATTTATATAACACATTTTCATACAAAAAGTAGCTCAAAGTGCTTTACATAATGAAGAAAAGAAAAATAAAAGACAAAATAAGAAATTAAAATAAGACAACATTAGTTAACATAGAAAAAGAGTAAGGTCCGATGGCCAGGGGGGACAGAAAAAACAAAAAAAAACTCCAGACGGCTGGAGAAAAAAATAAAATCTGCAGGGGTTCCAGGCCACGAGACCGCCCAGTCCCCTCTGGGCATTCTACCTAACATAAATGAAATAGTCCTCTTTGTAATTAGGGTTCTCACGGAAGGACTTGATGATGATGGTCATGCAGACTTCCGGCTTTTAAAAGCTCCTGATTTCTCTCTCCCTTTTATTCTCCAGACGGACGCTTCGGACACAGGCCTGGGTGCCATGCTGAGCCAAAGCGTTGATGGTGTTGAACACCCCATCATGTACCTGAGCCGGAAACTGTTGGATCGGGAGACCAGGTATGCAGCGGTGGAAAGAGAGGCCCTTGCGATTAATGGGTGATTACGCAGTTGAGGTACTACCTCAACTGGGCCGGGAGTTCACACTGGTGACGGATCATGCACCCCTACAGTGGATGGCCCTTCACAAGGAGTCAAATCCACGGGTCAGTAGGTGGTTTCTTGACCTTCAACCTTACAAGTTTTCGCTGATTCATCGTAAGAGTTCTCTTCATGCCAACACTGATGCTTCTCTCTTGTGCCCATGACCTCTCGGTGCAGGACGCCCGATCAGATGGGTCTGGGCTGGGGGAGGGGGGCCTTGTCACAGACATGCGAGTAGGAGACAGTCTGAGTAAGTGTAATAAAACATCTGACCGGGGGGCGGCGGAGTGCGCTGACTGTCTTTCTCAGTTCCCTACAGACCTTTCCCAGGAAATCCTGCAAGGCTCCGGTGCCTCAGAAGACGTCACTTCCGAAGCCAGCCCCTTTGCTGACGTCACTTCCGAAGCCGGCCCCTTTGCTGATGTCACTTCTGGTTCCGGACATTTTGATGACATCATTTCCTTTCCAGACCTTTAAAGCCTCCATCTTGGGCTACTATAGGCAGTTCTGTCTTACATTTACATTTACATTTACATCATTTAGCAGACGCTCTTATCCAGAGCGACTTACAACAGTGTTTGTTAGTTTTTTTTCGCATACCCCTTGGGGTCAGAGCGCAGGGTCAGCCATTGTACAGCGCCCCTGGAGCAATTACAGGTTAAGGGCCTTGCTCAAGGGCCCAGCAGAGTAGGATCTCTTTTTGGCAGTGACGGGGATTCGAACTGGCAACCTTCGGGATACCAGCGCAGATCCTTAGCCTCAGAGCCACCACTCCGCTCCACATAGACATTGGACTCTGTGAGATGCACATCATGCTTGTGATTCAAAAAACCCTTTTGCAGCTGGGAAAAACAATATACGGGTGGCTGCCCCAAACCTTTATAATGTCTTGGACTCTTAATTATTACACACGCTTAATGGACGCTGAGCTGTTTAGATAGATAGATAGATAGATAGATAGATAGATAGATAGATAGATAGATAGATAGATAGATAGATAGATAGATAGATAGATAGATAGTTTTAATAAGATAGTAAGAAGTGAAGTATCAGAGAGACTGTAATAGAGACTCCTGAATTTTTGGTCAGAAGGCGCACACGGTATGTTTTAATTTGTTATCCTTACACCTGTATAATTCATTAATTGTTTAATTTACTAGCTTTATTTTATTTTAGTTTTTCATGGTGTTTGAGAGCTGTAAAAAGAGAGAGAGCAAAAAAATACTCTTCAAACATCAGTCGGAGCGTGGTCTCATCTGTACCAGGAGAAAACTTTCAGGAGCAGCTACAGTAACTCTGTTGATTTTTATTTGTTAAACGTGCCTGTGAAATCTTCATGACAAGATGGTAAGATTTCAAGTATATTGCAATGAGCGATTAATGGAAGGAAGTTTGACAGTTTTGACTCAAGAACTTTATGTCCCCTTGTTTCCAACCTATGACAGGATTGTTTCTTAAGAATGAGTTGAGGGTCTTCACTTGGGATGACAAAAGAGATTTAAGTTTCATGATGTAGAGCTTCCACCTGTACTTCAACTGTGGTGGTTATAAATTTGATTATCCTTTTCCAAAAGGGCTCTTCATCAACTGAGTAATGTTAGCCTTCTATTTTATAGGTTCTCTTGACAAGTTAAGATCTGACACTAATTAAGAGCTAGTAATATTTTCTGCTGCACTGGAATTCATCAAGGCTACGGAGGTCTTGTTAGATACAGTAATTTGACCAGTATTAACAAGGAATTATTACACTTCCCACTTTACCCTACACTTAAATTGAAATTATTATGAGTTTTTTAAGGTCTGCTTAGCACTGGCTGCAATCCAATGACTAGCATCGCCACAGTAAATGCAATAATCTTCCTGCAAATGTTTCATACATTCAGCCAAATTTAATTTCATATGGCTAAATGAGCAAACCTGGAGGGCTTCTTTACATTTTTCCAGCTCTGTTTTTTACTTTGATAAGCCCTCATTAATTAATTTCATTGGATCTTCCTGCTCCTGAATCAGCTCTAGTCTATCAAATAATGTCTCCATGTCAGTACCCAATTTTTAAGGGTCAAAGATTATGTACTGATCGGCAGAGCCAATAGTAATACAGAAAAGAAGCACCAGGAGATGGACAAAAACAAAGATCAAGGTGTGAGGACAGGCTAAGGTCTAATTCTAGGAAGTCAAAAGATTGTGTACCAGAACCAGTGTATTAGGTTTTTTTTTTTTTTTTATTATTTTTATAGTTTTTTTCTGTTTCTTTCCTGGTATGACCTACTAGTCTTGAGAGGAGACTGCTGTTTAGTGGCCTTCAAAACTGTAGATGACATCTGTCTAAGAACTTGCTCTATGGTTTCACCACTCACTAGCTACTTACCAGCAATCTTTATGCTAGTAAAGCACAAGCTGCTCATAATTCAGTGAGCAATAAGGACACCATATTCACCCAGTGGACAAGGCAGCTTATTCGCTGCAAGCAGAGAAGCACTCATTCCATCCCCGAATGCAGTATTAGCGAAGCTTCTCTCCTAAGACCCAGTTCGTACACAGTGTGCGTTGCCACTCTTGTTGTAGTGAATGTGGACAAATAGTTTTACTCACCAAGAAAGTCAAAGGCTGAGAATCCATATACTTTAATATAGGTTTCTGGCAAGAAGTCATACAAAGTTTTAGTATTATAGTATTATTATTATGTTAGGCAGAATGCCTAGAGGGGGCTGGGCGGTCTCGTGGCCTGGAGCCCTTGCAGATTTTATTTTTTTCTCCAGCCATCTGGAGTTTTTTTTTTTTTTTCTGTCCTCCCTGGCCATAGGACCTTACTTTTATTCTATGTCAATTAGTGTTCCCTAATTTTAATTCTTATTTATTTTGTCTTTTTTCTCTTTCTTCATCATGTAAAGCACTTTGAGCTAAATTGTTTGTATGAAAATGTGCTATATAAATAAATGTTGTTGTTGTTAGGTTGTGATAACCTTTGACAACTTAGGTTAAAGGACAATAATCTCTTTAACATAAATACATTATGGCAAGAGGCAAAGATAAGACTAAAGCAGCGCCATTAGCAAAGATAGAGCTAGGGACATACCAATATGTAACAAATTAAAAAATTTAGGTGGTAGGAATATACCTAAACTGACTTATAACAATATTAACACAGGCTGCTGTAGCAGCACAACACTTCTCTGTGACTTCAGGCTGAGTGTACTCCCAGTCCTCTACCCATGCCAGCTCCTGGATCATTACAGTATCAAAAAAGTTGATCTAACAGAATTCTTTCACTTGAACAGTGAATCACATACTTAAGGTCACTCATGGACGTTAAAGAAAAGGGCATTTAAGACCAAAGTCAGCAAGTATTTTTTTATACTAAGAGTAATGTGAATCTGCAACCAATTACAAAGTCATGTAGTTTAACGGGAATCTTTGATGATTAAAAAAGTGCATCTAAATGAGATTTTGGGATAAATTAGGTATTAGATAACAAAACAGAATAAATGATTTCATCGTGTTTTTTTTGACATATACCCAGAACCCACCAGCCACTGAGCCACACAATCTCTCTCTACTGTGCTCTCAGTTTTTCCCACACTCTCACCTACCACTTCTCTGAGGTGCTGTTTCTCCCCGTCCCTCTTGTCTTCTCAGCCTTAAATTTAAATAACCTAAAACTAGCCCATCTAGTGATTCTCCTCAATAAGGCATCTCCATTCTTATCTTTTGGAGGGGGGGGGGGGGGGGCTAGTCACATTATATAAATCACATCAATGACAAAAACAAAGCCAAAAATGACGTTAACACTCTTAATGGATACTTCTATTACATTACCAACCCTCAAGTCACAAGACACCAACAATAAGCACAAACTTTCCCATCAAAATAAACCTGACATTCACTACACCCCCCCTAATATTTGACACATTTGACACCATTGATCATAATATTCTTAGGAATCGCCTTAGTCAATGGGTGGGCCTCGCTGGCAGTGTCTTAAATTGGTTTGAATCCTACCTGGCAGGGAGAAAATTCTTTGTTAGTTGTAGTAATTATAATTCAAAGACACATGAAATCCTATATGGTGTTCCACAAGGCTCTATTCTGGGTCCGCTGCTCTTCTCAATCTACATGCTTCTATTAGGTCAGATTCTCTCAGGACATAACGTGAGCTACCACAGCTATGCTGATGACACACGGCTGTATTTATCAATAGCACTTGATGACCCCCATTCTCTTGATTCACTAACACAATGTCTAACCTGTATCTCAGAATGGATGAATAGTAACTTTCTCAAATTAAATAAATAGAAAAAAACGAAATCCTAGTGATTGGCAATAATGGATACAATGAGGCTATTAGAAATAAACTGGATGCATTACGATTAAAAGTCAAAACGGAGGTAAAGAGCATAGGGGTAACCGTTGACTGAAATCTGAATTTTAAATCGCATATTAATCAGATCACTAGGACAGCATTTTTTCACTTAAGAAACATAGCAAAAATTAGACCTCTTATATCATCGAATGATGCAGAGAAATTAGTTCACGCATTTGTTTTCAGTCGGCTAGATTACTGTAACACACTCCTCTCAGGACTACCCAAAAAAGACATAAATCGTTTGCAACTAGTGCAGAATGCAGCTGCTAGAATCCTTACCAGGAAAAGAAAATCCGAACACATTTCTCCAGTTTTGATGTCACTACACTGGTTACCTGTGTCATTCAGAATTGACATTAAAATTCTGCTTATGGTTTATAAAGCCTTAAATAATCTCGCCCCATCTTATATATCGGAATGTCTGACATCTTATATTCCAAATTGCAACCTCAGATCCTCAACTGAGTGTCTCCTTAGAATTCCAAGAGCAAAACTTAAAAGAAGTGGTGAGGCGGCCTTCTGCTGTTATGCACCTAAAATCTGGAATAGCCTGCCTGTAGGAATTCGTCAGGCTAATACAGTGGAGCACTTTAAAAAACTGCTGAAAACACATTACTTTAACATGGCCTTCTCATAACTTCACTGTAATTTAATCCTGATACTCTGTATATCCAATTCATTATAATAACTATTCATGGTGGCTCTAAAATCTGTACTAACCCCTACTCTCTCTTCTGTTTCCTTTTCCGGTGTCCTTTTGGTGGTGGCGCAAACCACCATCTACCCAAAGCACCATGATGTTCCAACAATGATGGATGGATTAAAAGCCAGAAGTCTGTATGACCATCACCATCAGGTGACTCCGTGAGAACCCTAACTACAAAGAGGACTATTTCAGTTATGTTAGGTAGAATGCCCAGAGGGGACTGGGCGGTCTCGTGGCCTGGAACCCCTACAGATTTTATTTTTTTCTCCAGCTTTCTGGAGTTTTTTTTTGTTTTTTCTGTCCACCCTGGCCATCGGACCTTACTCCTTTTCTATGTTAACTAATGTTGTCTTATTTTAATTTTGTATTTTGTCTTTTATTTTTCTTTTCTTCATTATGTAAAGCACTTTGAGCTACTTTTTGTATGAAAATGTGCTATATAAATAAATGTTGTTGTTGTTGTTGTAATACTCTTTCTTTTACGGATGGACAGTTCGCCATGTTTAAAACTGATGATGTCTCTGTGCGAACGTGTCCCTCGCACAGAGCAACCTTTCAATGAGCATAATGAAAAAAAAATAAAACAACCATTTTTTTTCTCTTTCTTATAACCATCGCCAAGTGAAACAGGTAAATGCATGTCCTCCAAAGCATAAGCGGGCTTCTCTTACCACCACACCCGTGGCACTGGGAGACTCATTACCCGTGTCTCTATGAGACTTACGGTCTCACAACCTGTGTCCATGCCTGTTTGTGTTTGGCGTTTGAGGAGATGGAGCACCCCTGGTGTCCACAATAATTTAAGTATATGTTTAGAAATGACACAAAACCAGTTGAAGTAGCTTTCTAATATATAAGTTGTGCTGTGACACAAGAAGAAAATAGACGAAGGAACACAATCATAGGGAATATCACTGAAAAATACAATACAGTATATAAGGCAATAAGCTTTAACAACCTAATAAAAATTTGTTGTTCTTCATGTATACAATATTAAACTGAAGGCATACTCTTGGAAACCATATAACCAAAATCAGTAGCATATCACCTTACAATAAAGCAAAACTAATGAGTTGAAACTCATCATCTAAAGCTGAAGAAGCAAGCAACAATCTGTTAAAGTTGCAATAAAAACATTTATTTGAAAATTGCATGAAATGTTATATACAGGTATCCCATGGACGAATGTAATGGTTTTGTGAGTTCATTTTCTTTTCATGTCAGTTTTGAGGAAGGCGCATTTTGCTTAATATAGACACAATAATGCAGGGTGAGATTTCTACTCTGCAACATTAACCTTCATTGCAGAGTTGCCAATAAAAGGAAATGAAACTTTCATATTTTGTTTGTCACATTGTTTCTTTTTTCTTAGTAAAAATTAAAATGTCCAGACTTTTTATTTTTCACTCTTTTTCCTCTATATCAGGAGTTGTTAACTTTAGTTTTATTTAGGTCTACATATGGTATTTTGGCAGTTGGTCCAGGAGTAGGATTTTGGAGAATGTGTCCCATAATACACTGATGTTCCATCCACGATTGGTTCCTACTTTGTGTTTATTATACAATAAATCAAATTATGCATGGGTAAAACAATATTTTCAGTTTAACTAGAATAATTAATTAGGCGTCATTTAAAAACTAGACCACTTGTACTATTCAAATACACAGAAACAGTATGTAATGTAGTCCTGCATAAGATATGCTGAATTAAGGCTACTGTAATATATACGACACTATAAATAATCTGAGTTAAATAAATTATGCAATTCAATTTTTAAAACAGAAAAAAAATTGAACAGACCAAAATAAAAAGTTAGGGATATTTTGTAATACAGACAAACAAATTAAATGTAATGATTAAAAAAATAACAAGAGAAGCTCTTGCTGAGATGAAAGTATATGTAAATGGCATAACATAACAAAAAAAAATATTTTCAGGCCATCTTAATTCAGTTCAGGTTGACTGGTGGGTCAGAATGTCTTTCCCAGAAGCACTAAACTCAAGTTAGGAATCAACCCTGAATGTAGTGTGTGTCCCGTAGGGGGTGCTAACACCCTGGGACTGAGTTTGTTTGTTATTGCGGTGAGTTACTTAACCCGAACCTATACAGAGATATTATTAAAGATGATACACTTCCCTAGTGATACGGTGGTAAGAAGTTAAGTAAGAGAAATAAGTTAGCTTCGTTTAATGTCAGCTTACACTGCAAATCATAACTCGGATGAAGCTTTTGACAATGCCCGGTCATTGAGGGGAAGCCCAAGAAAAGATGACTGCCATCAAATGCAGCATGGAAGGCATTCTTAGTGCCGGCCGGTGGCGACGTCATCCATCCATCTGGGTCGAGCTTCGAAGGACCAGGCTTTGTCAGAGCTTTTTTATACAGTTTCTGTAGATCAAAGGCAAGTTTATCACAACCAAACATAGACTCTTTCTGTTTCAAGCAGAGAACAGTTGACATAAGACATCAGCAGATGAACGCGCATCATCCAAATATGTACACTGTGAATAAGATTTAACACCCAGTTGCTGCAAGGCACATAGTGACTGATTTTGATCACACCTTGTTCTTCTTATAATAGCCTGCTTAGGAATGGCTATGTCCTTTTGGGTGAAGATGTTTTAGAATAGGCTCAAGTTCTCTGTGACAGCTGCTTGCACTAGCACAGTGTGATTTATATTGTTAATCCTTTGTTGTTGCCTGCTGCCTACAGAGTGGCAGACCATCACAGGGTCTGCTCATACACACATCTATGTTCGCCAATATGTAATTGCCAGTCAAACTGACAAAACAATCCTTAGTGATGTGAAGGAGATACAGAGTACTTAGACCGAATCTCACTGAGGAACAGGAAAAACATGCAGTTCATACAGACAACAAGTCATGAGATCCAAACCTGGCTAGATCTACAAATTGACATCACTGGTTCACCATATATAGTATATTCAAGAAACTGAAGTAAATAAATGATTCAGCCAGTAAATTGAATTTACTCTTTTATTTAGAAAAAAATATCAGGACTTAAGAGTTTTAGAATTGGCAGGAGACCATCTTTAAGTTGGGCAACATGGTGATACAGTGGTTAGAGCTACTGCCTCATGGATCCAGCTCCCTGGCTTTGAATACTTTGTCTGCTATATGCCTGTGTATAATTTTCACATTTAACTCTGTGAGTATGTGGATATTTCATGAGATACTCAGATTATTCTCCTGCATGCAAGATGTACATATTAAGTAAACTGATAATTTCAGATTGGCTCCATGTTGGTCTATGAATCAATAGTTGGTTCCTGCCTAACAAGATTAAGGTATAATAAGAAAATGGATTAAACAGGTTAGAGAATGGAAGAATGCATATTACATCTTTATGCTAAGACACTAATTTATAATTAGTAGAAGATTTTAGGATAATAAATATGTATTTAGTATGCCAGCATATAGATGCACCACAATATAGTTTTTCTAGTAACTTAATTAATTATATTGTCACGCACGAGCGCATGGGGAATGACTTAAGGACCCGACAGGTGCCGCGACAAGTCGTGCCAGGGGACAATAGCGGGGCACTAATCTCTCTTATTCTGTCTCTCCAGAAAGAATGAAGCACCGCCGCCATGACCATACCCGGAAGACTGTTGATCCCACCCACTTCTGGGTTTCTTTCTTACCTCTGGTCCCCTCCTGATGATGTCATTTACCCATTCACCACCAAGACTACCCCATCATTTACTGTCCTTCACTATAAATTGTCCGCCAGCCATTTTTTTTGTTGTTGTTTGTCTGTAGACAAATGATATCCTATATGGTGTTCCACAAGGCTCTATCCTGGGTCCGCTGCTCTTCTCAATCTACATGCTTCCATTAGGTCAGATTATCTCGGGACATAACGTGAGCTACCACAGCTATGCTGATGACACACAGCTGTATGTATCAATAGCACCCGATGACCTTGAATCTCTTGATTCGCTAACACAATGTCTAACCTGTATCTCAGAATGGATGAATAGTAACTTTCTCAAATTAAATAAAGAGAAAACCGAAATCTTAGTGATTGGCAATAATGGATACAATGAGGCTATTAGAAATAAACTGGATGCATTAGGATTATAAGTCAAAACAGAGGTAAAAAGCTTAGGGGTAACCATTGACTGTAATCTGAATTTTAAATCACATATTAATCAGATCACTAGGACAGCATTTTTTCACTTAAGAAACATAGCAAAAGTTAGACCTCTTATATCATCGAAAGATGCAGAGAAATTAGTTCACGCATTTGTTTTCAGTCGGCTAGATTACTGTAACACACTCCTCTCAGGACTACCCAAAAAAGACATAAATCGTTTGCAACTAGTGCAGAATGCAGCTGCTAGAATCCATCCAACCATCCATCTTCCAACCCGCTGAATCTGAACACAGGGTCACGGGGGTCTGCTGGAGCCAATCCCAGCCAACACAGGGCACAAGGCAGGGAACCAATCCTGGGCAGGGTGCCAACCCACCGCAGGCTAGAATCCTTACCAGGAAAAGAAAATCCAAACACATTTCTCCAGTTTTGATGTCACTACACTGGTTACCTGTGTCATTCAGAATTGACTTTAAAATTCTGCTTATGGTTTATAAAGCCTTAAATAATCTCGCTCCATCTTATATATCGGAATGTCTGACACCTTATATTCCAAATCGTAACCTCAGATCCTCAACTGAGTGTCTCCTTAGAATTCCAAGAGCAAAATTTAAAAGAAGTGGTGAGGCGGCCTTCTGCTGTTATGCACCTAAAATCTGGAATAGCCTGCCAGTAGGAATTCGCCAGGCTAATACAGTGGAGCACTTTAAAAAATTGCTGAAAACACATTACTTTAACATGGCCTTCTCATAACTTCACTGTAATTTAATCCTGATACTCTGTATATCCAATTCATTATAATAACTATTCATTCAAAATCTGTACTAACCCCTACTCTCTCTTCTGTTTCCTTTTCCGGTGTCCTTTTGGTGGTGGCTTGCGCCACCACCATCTACCCAAAGCTCCATGATGTTCCAACAATGATGGATGGATTAAAAGCCAGAAGTCTGTATGACCATCAGCATCAAGTGACTCCGTGAGAACCCTAACTACAAAGAGGACTATTTTAATTTATGTTAGGTAGAATGCCCAGGGGGGGACTGGGCGGTCTCGTGGCCTGGAACCCCTACAGATTTTATTTTTTTTCTCCAACCATCTGGAGTTTTTTTTGTTTTTTCTGTCCACCCTGGCCATCGGACCTTACTCCTTTTCTGTGTTAACTAATGTTATCTTATTTTAATTTTGTATTTTGTCTTTTATTTTTCTTTTCTTCATTATGTAAAGCACTTTGAGCTACTTTTTGTATGAAAATGTGCTATATAAATAAATGTTGTTGTTGTTGTTGTTGTAAGAAAGTACTGATGAAAACCCATTTACTTTACAGTATACGGGGCCTAAAAACCCCAAACCTTTATAAATGTCTTGTGTTTCTTTACAGTGATGTAGTCAGCAGGATTAAGGCCGAAAATGACGGAAGGGCAAGACCTGAATGCGGTCCTGACCACCATGGCCAACGAGCTGCAGGCTCTGAAGGTGGACCAGGCCGCCACGAAGGCGGAGTTGGCCGAGACCCGAAGACGGCTGGTGGCGGCAGAAGCAGTGAAGCCGGAGCCGACTCGGTCCCCACCACCTCCTATCGTTCCACTCTCTCAGGCGGACGATATTGAGTCATACACGTCGGTCTCGAAACCAATGGCCGAGGGTGGAATGGGCGTCTATACTGGCGCCATACTTGAAGGGGCCCGCGCAGCGCGCCCCTATCATGATCTCCCTGAGGAGGAAGCCGCCCAATACAACCTCCTTAAGACCGAGATTTTCAAGCGCTGCGGCGTAACCTCGGGCCAGCAGGCGAGGGAATGGTGGCTATGCAAATTTGACCCCAACAGCCCAGTGAGAGCCCAGGCGTTCGAATTCTGGGGCAAGCTCAGGCACTGGCTAAGGCCAGATGTCAACCAGGCCCATCAGGTGGTTGAGCAGGTAGCCTGTGAGGGGTTGGTCAACGGCATGCTGGAATATCTCGCCCAGCAGGTCTGTAGGCACCCTTACAAGGACATGAACGGTCTTTTGGAGGTTCTGGAGCGCCAACTGGGGGTAACCCAACTCGGGGGGGGGGGGGGTCGGAGAAGCCTGCTCGCGGGGTCCGACAGGGATGCGTCGTCACCCCTTAGCCCACCCGTCGTGCGGAGGAGCCTCCAGCAAGACTGAAAGAAAGGGTGCCTGCCTCCCCACGATGTTACAAGTGCGCTGAGGTGGAACATCTCCTTCCCACCTGTCCTCTGAACATCCTGGAGCCGATGGACTGCACTTGGGCCAAAGGAGAGAGGTACTGTGCTCTGCCTAAATCCCTTGGTGGTTCCCAATACAGGAGTGGTGTTATTAAATGAACACTCAGTGGTGGCACTGTTTGATTCCGGGAGTAACATTACCATTGTTGCTCACCGTTATGTTCTACCATGACAATGGGTGGCTCAGAGAATAGACATAACTTGTGTACACGGATAAACCAGATCTTATAGGTCTGCTAAGTGTTACATCTCCTGGAGGGGGAGGCTGAAACAACTGCTTGTCACTGTATTGCCCGAGCCCCCCTTTCAGCTTATACTGGGATGAGACTGGTTGGAGAATAACTGCAGTAGAACAAAAATCATTCCCACACCTAGCCTGGGTCTGATTATGGAGGGTCAATGGGCTCTCCTAGCTGCTCCCATGCTGTGCTCTTCGGCAAACTGTTGATGATGTACACAGCCGGGGGGAGCCCTCTTTGGCGACGGACCTTGACCCTGAAGTGCAACTGAGTGAGGCTCTGGGTTGGACAGACGCTGCCTCAGACGGAACACCTGATCCACTCTCCGGCATGGAATATCAGTTTTGCTCCACGCCGGCGTCATTTAAAAGAGAGCAGTGGAATGATGATTCCCTGAAGTTTGCCAGGAATGCAATCGTGTCCGTAGATGACATATTTGTCGGCGGATTTTACACCACCGGGACCCTACTTTGTTCTGGAAAATGATCTGTTGTGTTGAGTTGCGGAACACGAAGGTGAGAGGCGGAAACTGTTGTTAGTACCACGGACATACCTGTAGGAGGTTTGTGAACTAGCACGTGCCCACCTCTTAGGCGCCCATCTCGAGGCCGAAAAAACACTGGAGCAAGTAAAACTCCGGTTCTATTGGCCCGGAATCAATGAGGAGGTCCGAAGTTTCTGTCAGTCTTGCCCGACCTGCCAGCTACGTCAGATACCCCATAGGGATCGTGCTCCTATGGTTCCGAGTCCCCTTATAGACATTCCATTTGAGAGGATCAGTGTCAATCTAGTAGGAACCCTGGAACCTTCGATGCGAGGCCATAAATATATATTAGTTATGGTCGATTACGCAACCCGGTACCCAGAAGCAGTTCCCCTGTGAACCGTCAATACAAAAAATATCGCAGGGGAATTGGTAGGGCTTTTCTCCCGAGGTAGGCATACCCAAAGAAGTCCTTACGGACCAGGGCACGCCCTTTACTTCGGATACATTCAGGGAGGTTGCCAAGTTACTCCGCATTAAGCATCTTAAGATATCCGTTTAACATCCTCAAACGGACGAGTTGGTAGAAAGGTTTAACCAAACCCTTAAACAGATGCTCTGCAAGGTAGTCAGCGTGGACGGTAGGAACTGGGACCAGCTGTTACCACTGGTACTTTTCGCCAATAGTGAGGTGCCACAAGCCTCTATGGGGTTTTCCCCTTTTGAATTATTTTACTGGCGCCAGCCTCGGGGCATTTTGGACATTCTAAAAGAAGGTGGGGAAGGAGAGGCACTCCCCTCCACTAATATATTACAGTATATCACGCAGTTACGCGATAGATTGGAGAAAATTAGACCCTTATTAAAAGATCACATGTCGAAGGCTCAAGCAGTGCAGGCGCGGAATTACAATAGAAACACCTCCCTACGGGAGTTTCAGCTGGGGGACCGAATAATGGTGCTTGTACCCACTTCCCATTCCAAATTGTTGGCACATTGGCTTGGCCCTTACGAAGTGAAAGAGAGAAAAGGGCTCGTGGGACTATTTGGTACACCAACCAAATCGTTGGGCCGAGCGAGAGGGTATATCATGTCCTACTCTGCTGGGCCCTTGAGCAAGACCCTTACCCTGTAATTGCTCCAGGGGCGCTGTACAATGGCTGACCCTGCGCTCTGACCCCAAGGGGTATGCGAAAACTAACAAATTCCTAATACGAGAAATCGTATAAGGCGAAATAAAGAACAAACAAAAAAAAAAAAAATCTCCTGAAGCCGTGGAAAGACAGGGACGATCGCTCCATTTCTGGCCCCTACCCTCTCCCTTTTCTCCAAAACTACTGACCTTAACCTCGGTCGCAATTTGACTTTTCCCCCAACAACAGGAGCTTGAACGAGTGATCCTGTCCATCCCGGAAGTGGTCAGTGAAGCACCAGGATGCACTTCGCTGATTCAGCGCGACATAGTGACGGACCCGGGGGTGGTAGTCAGGGAACACCCCCTACCGCCTCCTGGAGGCGAAACGTGCTGAGGTGGAACCAGAGGTCCAGCGCATGCTGGATATGGACATCACTGAAGAAATCCACAGTCCTTGGTCCAGTTCCATCGTCCTCGTTTCTAAGCCAGATGGTTCATGGAGGTTCTGCAATGACTTCCAACGTCTCAACCAGGTCTCCAAATTTTGATGCCTACCCCATGCTCTGCGTGGACGAGCTCCTCGAACAGCTGGGGACGGCTCGTTATTTGACTACTCTTGACATGACAAAGGGATACTGGCAAATTCCCTTAACGGCATCCGCAAGAGTAAAAATGGCATTTAGCACCCCTAGTGGACACTGGCAATACAAGGTCCTCCCATTTGGACAGCACGGGGTGCCAGAGACCTTTCAGCATGTGGTAGAGTGCTAAGGCCCCCACCAGTCCTACTTGTGCCGCCTACCTGGAATGACGTCGTCATGTGTTGCAGGTTTATGCCGTCCTCCTAACGCTAGCGAAGCCTGGGCTTCGGATCAATCCATGAAAGTGTTATTTTGGGTTGAACGAGGCCAAGTATTTAGGCTACCTGGTGGGAGGAGGACTGGAGAAACCACAGAGTTCTAAAATAAAGGACATCCTCGAATGGCCCCGTCCAATAGTCAAAAAAGCAGGTGCAAGCCTTCTTGGTATTGGCGAGTTACTACCGCCGGTTTGTACCTTGTTGTTCAGAGAGAGCAGCCCCTTTGACGAATTTGACAAAGAAATGGGCCCCTTTACATGTGGTGTGGAACGATGTTACGGAACAGGCATTCTGTGACTTAAAAACAGCCCTAACAACAGCACCTGTATTGAGAACTCCTGATTTCTTTCTTCCTTTTCTTCTCCAGGACCAATGCTTTGGACCACAGGTACAGGTGCCATGCTGAGCCAAAGCATCGACAGTGTCGAACATCTTGTGCTGTACCTGAGCCGGAAACTGCTGGACAAGGAGACCGGGTATGCAGCAGTGGAACGGGAGGCCTTAGCCATCAAGTGGGCAGTAACTCATCTGCGGTACTACCTGCTGGGCCGGGAATTCACCATGGTGATGGACCACGCCGCCCTCCAGTGAATGGCCCTCCACAGGGATTTGAATCTTCGGTTCACCAGGTGGTTTTTGGACTTGCAGCCATATAAGTTCACCATCACTTATCGCCAAGGTATCCTTCAGACTAATGCTGATGCTCTCTCTCGAGTTTACGACCTCTCGGTTCGGGCTGCCCGACCCAGTGGGTCTGGGCTGAATGGGGGGTCATGTCATGCATGAGCGCCTGGGGCTTAAGGACCTGACGGGTGCCGCGACAAGTCATGCCAGGGGACAATGGCAGGGTACTAACCTCTCTTATTTTGTCTCTCCAGAAAGAACGAAGCACCGCCACCATGATCATACCCGGAAGACTGTTGATCCCACCCACTTCCGGGTTCCTTTCTTACCTCTGGTCCCCTCCTGATGATGTCATTTACCCATCCACCACCACGACTACCCCATCATTTTCATCACTTCCTGTCCTTCACTATAAATTATCTGTCAGCCATTTTTTTTGTTGTTGTTTGTCTGTAAGAAAGTACTGACAAAAACCCATTTACTTTACAGTATACGGGGCCTAAAAGCCCCAAACCTTTATGCTTGTCTTGTGTTTCTTTACAATATATAATTAAATATTTTTGTACTTAATTAAATATTCATAGCCTGAGAGTATGACAGTAGCATGGTGGCTAGTGCCATTACTTTATTGCTTCTGGGTATAGACTCCTACCGATGGACTCACAGTACAGAGTTTTCTCATTTGTTCCGTTTTATACATGTGGTGAATGACAGCTTTATATTCATTATGTTTAAATAAGCGAGAATGTGGGTACTTTCTGAAATGGAGTGATGTTCTAATAGATAAAATCCTATTGTTAACCTGTAGAGCTTTTTTCTGGCTGTGCATTGGAATACATCAGCAATCTACACAGTATGTGTTAAGGCTTCCAGTTGTGTTGTATCCAGACTTTACAATGACTTTCCTAAGGTTATTAGATCTTTTGACTCTGTTTACTCCCCATCTGTTCATTTAAATGCATATTAGTATGCCCTGCCCCTATCCGTATCTATTCATTCCATCTGACCAGGTCCTTATGGTATTTCTGGAACTGTGTTTTCATTTTTTCACTGATTTATATCACTGGGTATTTTAACTATGTTTATTGCTTTCTTTTGCTGACCAAGAACTGTAGTTTTTTTTGCGTATTTCATCAGAAAAATATATGACCGTCGTTCTATGCAGTGGGATTCATTAGGCATTGCTTTCCCTGTTTTTATTTCTTTTGTTCATTTTGAATATTTGCTAAGTAATTCAAGCACAGGAAAGCCACTCTATACATAAAATATGCTAATAGTCATTATATTAAAGTTGAATATATTCACCACTGTCTAGTCAAGATGTTTCACATGTGTCAGGTGTAATACATCTATTTCTGAATTTTGTGTTACAGGAAGTCATTTCAGCCAGTGGCCCTAGTTAAGCTAATGGATTATTTATTAATTTCTCAAACTCTATGTACCTTTTATTAAATAAACAGAGTTAAACAGAACAAAATAAAATTGTGATTTAGAATCCTATCTTAAAATCAAGATATTCAATATATAGTGAAAAGTCAAGCAAAATTACACCTTTTATTGGCTAATTAAAAGATTATAATATGCAAGCTTTCGAGGCAACTCAGGCCCTTTCTTCAGGCAAGATGTAATTTAGTTAGCAATAAAGGTGTCATTTTGCTTGACTTTTCACTACATTCATAATGGCTAACACGGTACAAACACCGTAGTACTACATTCAATATATAAAAAGACAACATTGGTAAATGAACCTGATGATCTGATAGATATAAATTCAGAGAAAATAAATCCAGCAAGTCAGTGACATGATAAATCTTTGCGTACACCCATTATCATACCTTTCACGTTCACATTTATTGTATCTTTGGAAGGAGTGCCCAGTCCACTGGTATATTACCAAGATGTGTTTGAGAATATTTTAGCATACACCAAGCTCAGCAAAGCAGGTAAATATCCAGTATTTTTGCTAATGTGACTGAAACTACTACATGATTATAGTGCTATATCACTCTCATGATGATGGTTTGTGCAGTAGCTGGCAGACCTTTTAAAACAGACAGGTCATCTACCTCATGAGAGGTAGATAAAGGTCTCTTCCACCTTTTGAAATGCTTTAAGTGACTGATCTTATCTCCTTTTGTAAGATGGAACAATAACTATGAGGTGGTTCTCTTTGGTTCTTATCTGCTGCTTGATTACTCAGCTGGGTGTCTGTTTTGTGCACATGCTGTTGATAATCCTGCATGGAAGCACAATATCCAACTCATGTATTACATGTAGCCATGCAAGCTATAACAGAAAGCAACTGTATCTAGGAGAAATCCTGCCTGTCCTGAAATTTAGATCTTTTTAAATATAGTGTTTGTGTACCCAAGCAATAAATGTCCCCCCACCCTTCTGAGATGCAACTATATATAACTTAAAGGACTGATTACACTTCTTTTTTATATCATTCACTTTCACTGTTCAACACAATCAGAGGAAATGAGCCTTTAAAATGTTCCTTAAAAATCTACTTTTATCTTTATTCAGATTAAATTGCAATAGATGCTATAAGCAAGGAGCTTCATGGAACAAAGTAAAGTAAGAAAAGGAGATATTCTCATTGTGAATTAGTAAAGTGGTCATTTTCTTCCTACAAGCTGTCTGGCTTATAACTTCTTAAAACACATTGTGTTTTTATACTAGTTTTCAGCATCTTTAATGGAAACTCAGATAAAAGTATAGGTTGTTTTCCTTTAAGAAACAAAATTTAATTAATGACATATTTAGCTTATTTCCATGGGTTTTTCTAGAATCGTCTAGAAAATTTTCAAAGCAAGCTAAATTTCTACAAAATAAAGGTGATCATGTTCACAAACAATTAAGTGTCCAGAGCAAGATGAAACATCCATCCATCCATCTATTATCCAACCCAGCTCATCCAAAAATGTCCTATAAAATGAAGCTACGCTAAAGCCTGGAAGTTAAAGACTGGTCAACAGGATTATAAGAAGAAAGAACTAGAGAATAAATAAAAATAAATAAGAAGAACAAGATGCTGGACAAAAGATAAAGTCAAATATAAGGACAAAGTTTCTGACTACCTTTATCATTTCCCTGAATAGCTAGCCTCAGGTGAAAACATTCTTGAAGAGTTTAAATCCAAAACCTGAGTGTCTGTTTTGGTGCACTATCATCTGAATACATAACCACCAATGGGCACCATTGCTATAAACAATATAGTACAGTCATGAAATAAAGCTCTAAAAAACAACCCCACAAAACAATGTAACAATGGGACTTTTCTAAACAGCACATTCCTGAATAGGTCTTTTAATGCCAGCGCTATTTATTTCAAAATGCCTCTTTCCATGATGATATTATCACTTGTCAATAAACACCACCGTTTTTACTGGTTAAACATTTACTGTCAATTTCTTTTGCATCACTGTAGGCATGAGGCTACCAAAGACCTTTAATACTACTTGCATTCAAACTGGCAAAGGATCAAGGTACTAAGAATTGCAATAGTTTTGCAGACAAACTATATAGAGATAGTCTAACATAATCCTATGTATATCAAGCTATAGGCATGTTTATTAAATGATAATTAACTGTACTTTAAAGGAATAGCAACCTTGTTATACTTTTCTGTTGTTACAGTTTATGATAAATGACTCATAAAGAAACACACACATACAGAAGGCAAGACACTGTTAGTGTTATGTTGTGCCCACTCTTTAATGTAATACTGCCATTATCTCTCTCTCTCTCTCTCTCTCTCTCTCTCTCTCTCTCTCTCTCTCTCTCTCTCTCTCTCTCTCTCTCTCTCTCCCCCTCTCTCTGACTTTCATGGTCTATGATCCACATCTCCTGCACAGAGATACTATTTATCCACTTTCTGTAAGTTTCCATTTGTCTTCTTGAATGTTCTTGAGGCTCTTGGAATAAGGGGGCTCCCTATGTCTGTCTAACGGGTTACTGTTACTCAAACATTTAGCACAGCCAATCTGATGAGCAGTACACTTAAGTTACCCAACATATATTTAACTATATAAAGAAAGTTTTATATGATTGAATTATGAAGCCTCAATCTGATCATTTTCTGCCAACAATTTTTATCTTGTATTTATATTAACCGATTTATTTCAATCGGTGATGACATATTTTAAATAACTTTTTTGTCTTGTCCTTCAAGGAACATTCCTAAAGGATTTGAGAGTGCTGTGTGTATTACATATCATAAAACTATTCCCTTTGCTGAAAGCACCTTATTCAAGAAAAAATTAAATAAGTTATCATTTGGTTAACAAACAACCTTTGCATCGTTAAATAGTTACAGTTTTTTAACTATTTATAGGTGTCTCATATTCGCATTACAACTAATTTGGTTGAAGAATAGATAACACATTGTGGTCTACAGACTACAATAAAGCCTTCAATTCCCAGATAATGAACATTTGTGATATATTGTCTAATTACCGCGTTGACGTCTTTTTGGAATTTAAAAAAATAGCTGTTTGAAAAGTGGAACATTTGTACAGTGCATTGTAAAAGACAGTTATTTACTACAAAAACAATTTATTGTACTTTAAGTAACAGTCAGCATGTACAAGTTTTAGAGCAAAATTAGAAATTATAGAAAAGATAAAACATATCGACATAAACTGTTTCAGATTGAGCACTCTTTTGTGTGCTCAGGAACACCTTTTGTAAGGGAGACAGAGTGCAAAACCTCGTGCTTGAAAACCAGTCAGAACAAAATATTCAGCAGGACTAGTACAAAGTCAAGACAGAGCCAGAGACAAATCAGAATAAAAGGAGAGTGTAACTGAATCACCATTTAGCTTGGCTGAGAAACAGCTAGAAGACACCAGTTGTATAAATTTTTTGTTTTTTTTGTTTAGGAAGCACACCAGATTTTCCTCAAAGACAGAATCAGTTGTCATGTACAGGCAACAATTGATCCAGCATCCAAATTAGTCAGCTACAGCACTTGAAGTGCCTTTCAAATTAGAGAGATCAATGCTTGTGCAGAACAGTATATAGCTAAGGCATATGTTTTGAAGACTGTCAGTTTTTTACAGCATCTTCCCTGGTTTCATGTATTAAGGAGTAGGAAGACAAGTGTATCCAAAAGTTTCATGCAAAGGACATTTTTTCACGCACAATACATTTTTGTCAAACACCAGATTCTCATTGCCAATCTATATATTATAATCTGACTATAATTATAACTCTGTACATTTTCTTGATGGTTTAAATCAAAAATCGCTCTTTTCATTTTTCACTATACTGTATCGAAAACCTACATTACTACATGCTTCCTGCTTTCATCCTCAATCACTTATTGACAATCTGTTTGTGTCTCAGTTTTTTAGTCTATTTGTCTAATCTCCAAGATTTCATGCACCATGCATCTGATGTGAGATTTTTTTTTTTACAGAGGGACAGTTCACCAGGTATGTAATAGGCATCTTCTTCTTACATTTTCTATTAACCACAATTATTAATCTGATGTAGTGTGTTCTTTAACATATTTTCAATAAACCAATATCATACAGCAATCCTTCTCAAACATTAGCATAGTCCAATCCTTCATCCTTCTTTTAAAGACGCACCAATGTTTGCTTTTATAAGTAATCATAACATCTGTGATTTGGCATTTAATGCCTCTCGGACCACGTTGTGTCTGAAAGAGAAAACTTCATATGTTTTTAAAAATTGGGTATTTCTTCTGCTTAAATTGTACTGTAGCTACTGTAGCTTTGTATTCAAATGCAATAATTGTTCCCATCCCCAAATTAAACATCACATTAAACCAAATCTGACTGTAATAGCAGTGGTGTTATATATCTATTTTTATGCACATGCTCTTATGTATTACATTTGGAAAAAAAAGTAAAAACATGCATGTCAGACCACAAAATGAACCTACAGTCTAAGAATCTAAAATATTTCATTTTCAGACATTTTACTGAGATTAATAATACTTTATCCAACTTGAAATATATTGCTTTGGAAATTGTTCCCCCACATCCAAGAGGAGGGTGCTTAAACAAATAGCAACTTTGTCGAGCAGCATTTTGAATTTACACACTGGACTTGTGTAATTGTCCAGTACTCAATGAGTTAAATAAATTTTACAGTTTTAAAAATAGGACAAAATTTCACCCTCTTCTTTTTCCACATTTTTACCATTTCCAGCACTGTGGTTCCTACATTAGCTGAGCAGAGCAATTTTTAGACTCCACTTTCAAGACAGGGGGTTTAGGAGAGGAGGAAGTGACTGACAGAGGATGACTACAACTACGGCTTCGGATCCAGCAGTTGTCTGCCTGGCACTTGATGAAAACATGTCTCTCAGAGAGGAGATCCTCAAGCTGAGAAGACAAATCAAGATGCTTACAGTAAATCAGTGGTTTGGCAATCAGCATTTTGTTGACTCAGACAGAGACATTCGCTTTTTTACAAGGTAAGATGTCCAGGAGATTCATGTTTTTATGTATTAAGCTTACATACGTATTCACCTGTCCCTGAATAAAATTTAACGATTGTAGGGTGGCATGGTGCCGCAGTGGTAGCGCTGATACTTTGCAGTAAGAAGAACCTGAACCTGCAAGATAACTTACACACAAACTGTGAGGCTTTTGACTTTTCCTTATTGATCTGTAATACTGAACCCCAGTGGTAACCTCTTCGAAAAATTATAATAGTGATTGACATGGACACATAACTTTACCGGTATCACTATTTTAACCTCGGCTTGCACACAAACATAGTGATATGTCCAATCTTTCCTTTGTCTGGGGACATCTTGAAGCAATCCGATGAAAAACACCATATCTAGTCTGATTACGGAACAGAATATGCATATAGTCTATTTAACAGATAGTTTCTGAGGAAAAGTATACTGTATTGCATAACATAAACTATGAAACTCTTAAAAAATCTTAATTTGCTGATTAAAGATTTAAGTGAAGTTTATTTAGATTACTTAATTAAATGTGGATGTGCCACAGAAACAATATAATTACTTTTTAAAAGGGCTATATTTTTAATGGAAGAAAAAGTAACAAATACTTTTCTGAAAAATACATGATGACTCCTGTAGTACAAGATAAGAAGCAAAGTAAAAACTACCTAATGACACCAAGGAATGTTTAGTGACTTGGATATTTTCATGTGTCATCCCCTGACTTGTGTTTTTCAATCATGTTTTCATGGATTGCATGGGGTGTTCTTTTGTCTTCATTATGTATATTAGTTCATAATACTGACTCACCGCATGTTAGACCTTCCAAATACAGGTTTATTTATACTAGAATCAATTGAAGCCCCTTTACTTTCACAAAGGTGATATCCATTTAACTAGTTATATGAATTCTGTGATTATTGAAGTGCATCATTTTAAAAGGGGTGGCACAGTGGTGCAGTGGGTAGCGCTGCTGCCTCACAGTTGGGAGACCTGGGGACCTGGGTTCGCTTCCCAGGTCCTCCCTGTGTGGAGTTTGCATGTTCTACCCATGTCTGTGTGGGTTTCCTCCCACAGTCCAAAGACATGCAGGTTAGGTGGATTGGCGATTCTAAATTGGCCCTAGTGTGTGGTGGGTGTGTTTGTGTGTGTCCTGCAGTGGGTTGGCACCCTGCCCAGGATTGGTTCCTGCCTTGTGCCCTGTGTTGGCTGACATTGGCTCCAGCAGACCCCTGTTTTCAGATTCAGTGGGTAGGAAAATGGATGGATCATTTTAAAGGTGGTGAATACTTGTGTACTTTTTTTGCGTTATATATTTGTATTTAATTCAGATCACTGCAAGACATAAAAACATTAAAGAGTCTTTTCCTGTTTATTAGTTTCAAAAAAACTAAATTAAATCCATTGTGATTCAATGCTGTATGACAATAAAATGTAAAATCTGAGACGGGGTGAAAACTTTTTATAGGTACTGTATGTATGTATGTGTGTGTATATATATATATATATATATAAATACATATATATAAATATATACTGTGTGTATATCCTGTATATCTAGTAGTATATACAAGGTGAGACACAAAAATAACCAGACTGGGCTTGGGGCTTTCCTGGAAAACCGTCTAGGGGTCAACCGAACGTGAATCATAGAACTATATCCATTCGTACACTCCCTCTCAAACAATCAATAAAAAACAGAGTTCCACATTTTTTTTTACCAAGTTAAAAGAGTTCTGCGATTAAAATAATTTGGAAACTGCAGTTTAAGGCAAATGTACCAATTAAAACCCTGCGTGGGGAACAGTACACTGGATAACATAATGGGGTTAGACCAGAATTAGTTTGGTGTGTGTGTGTGTGTTTGCCCGCTCAAGGATAGACTGACCCCCACTTCAGGGTTGTTGCCACCTTGTGCCCTATGCTAATTGGGATAGGCTTCAGCCCCAAACCCCATGAATTCTTAACCTGGATTAAGCGGTTTAGAAATTGGGATGGCAATTAAGGTTGTTTGTCAAAATCTGGAAAAGATATGTTATAGTTTTTGTTAGGATTAATGGAGATTTCAGGATAGCATGTAGTTTTTTTAAGAAGATCTAGATTTAAGTTCTTATATAAAGTAAACCACTTTGAAAGAAACATGGACCACTTTCTGATGCCAAGGTATAAGTTATATGATGATTTGGAGCACTTACCTAAGCAAATCCTTTTTAAAAATCATAGCTGTTCTTGGAGTACAATATCAAATTTGTCTTGAGAGTTTTTAGTGTGATTCGTGTTTTCAATTTGCACTGATTAATTGGCATAAATCTTGTGTTAATTTAAACACAGCAAGGCATACTTTCATATGCTTATTGTGATGTCAATACCTCCACTAAAAATCCTAATTAGAGTCAAAAGTGCATTAAAAGTTAAGGCCAAAACAGCTTAAACTCCAATAAAATCAATCATCTTGTGATTAAGAACTGAGTCAAAATAAAAAAATTGTTTGCTTGGTATTTGGTTAGAAACAGCACTTGAAATACTTCTTTAAATAGCTTTATATTTAGTTAAGTATCTTATTCGTGTTTAAACATTATTTATGTACGTTGTCTAGTTGGATATAGTGAAGAGCTCACAAAGACTCCTGAGTCTGTTTTCATAATGTAGTGATAGATAGATAGATAGATAGATAGATAGATAGATAGATAGATAGATAGATAGATAGATAGATAGATAGATAGATAGATAGATAGATAGATAGATAGATAGATAGATAGATAGATAGATAGATAGATAGATACTTTATTAATCCCAAGGGGAAATTCACATACTCCAGCAGCAGCATACTGACAAAAAACAATATTAAATTAAAGAGTAATAAAAATGCAGGTAAAAACAGACAATAACTTTGAATAATGTTAATGTTTACCCAACCCCGGGTGGAATTGAAGAGTCGCATAGTTTGGGGGAGGAACGGGGTTATACTCAATAGTTCAAAAGTTCCCACTGTTTATGTATATTTCTTATATAATTAGCATACATCTTTTTTCAGGTACCTCTTTAAAAATTCAGATACCTAACATAATTATTGATCTGCCTTATTTTGTTTCACTCAGATTTAGCTACGTTATGTATTATGTGCTTATCATATTTATTTAACTTGATATTATACAGTGAAAAGGAGACAACATGATTTTTGAATATTGACTGTAGGTCTTTACTCAAATATATGACTGATCTCAACTGTTTGATGTATATGAGTAACAGTTGGCAAGCAAAGTTAGAATGGTCTAACATGAAACTAATTAAGTGGATTTGATATTTGCAATTGCTAAGCAATTGATAAAACTGTTTAAAATTGAATTAGATAAGCTATTTTTGTTGGCTGCAATGAAAATTTTCAGAAAACTACATTCCATGGAATAATTTTTTTGGATGTATTTTATTTTATGTTCATTGAATTAGTGCTTGAATTATATGGTGAAAGAACATTTATTTCCAAAAAGCAGGGGCCTCATGTATAACGCCGTGCGTAGAACTCACACTATAACATGGCGTAAGCACAAAAGCGGGAATGTGCGTACGCACAGAAAAATCCAGATGCAGGAATCTGTACGCAAGCAAACTTTCACGTTCTTCCACTACATAAATCCCGATCAGCGTGAAAAGTAACGTACGTGCACGCGCCTTCTGTCCCACCCCAACTCCTCCCAGAATTACGCCTCTTTGAATATGCAAACCAATATAAATAGCCTTCTGTGAAAAGACAATGGGAGAGGCACGGGGGAAATATAAGAATTTCAGTGAATATCAAGTGGAGGCAAAGGAAAAACGTACTATTTGTTGGTTTAAACAGTGGTATAATCAACAAAAGGAAGTTGATCGAGTGACAGAGTGTCGGAGAAACTCGAAGGCTCAAATTCACAAAGTCGTACAGTGCCCGAAATAAAAAAGAAATCACATATCAAAGTTGCCGTTAAAAGGCGAGTCGTAGCCCACCGTCTGAGTGTCATATGAAAGCTTATTAGGGTACAGACAAAAAAAATAGGCACACAGTGGGAAAAAAGCACGAAATGTCAACTTTAATCTCGAAATTTCCACTTTAATCACGTAGTTTATTTTGCCATTAAAGTAGAACATCATAAATTTCATCTTAAAATCGTTTAATTTACTAGTTTCTCAAATCCCATTGTAACTAAAGTAGGACGTTAAATGCTTTGTTCTGTATTTGATCTTCTTTGTGCTCTGTGTGTGAATCACTACCTGCTTCTTAAACGGGCTTTCTCTTTCTCCGACAGGACACATAATCCATTACATTCGTGATATTACAGCTCTCTGAATAATCAAAACACTGAGATGCATACGTGATATCTTTTTCATGATGATAGGAATGAAAGCATGTTATTAAACATGGGGACATGGTGGCGCAGTGCTTGTTCATATCTCACGCAAGAGGCTTGCTGCGCCATGCGCGACCTTCAATGAAATAATTTATCACAGCAGTACTGTCTCTTTCAAATGTACTAACCTCCAATTCCTGTCCTTACTTTTCTTTCTCCAAAAACCCAATCGCCACACAATCAGCTATATAGACGTGAAGCTATCTGTAAGCTTAAAACGCCGATTCTTCAAAATGTTTAAGGAACATTGGAATATCTTCGTAGTACATGTTTAATTATTCTATCCGTCTAGCATTCCAGTGTCGAGTCAGCACCAGCAAGAATACAACGCAATGCAGGAACAATCCCTGAACTAGCTAGCGCTGCGGCACCGTGTCCTCACATGTTTAATTATTAACAATACAGATTATTTAAATGAAGTTAAAGCTTTATATGTATAATATAATCAACATATTTTGCTGCATTTCATCTTAAAAATGAATTCCGTCATCATATGTAAATACGCGCTTTATAAAGTGGCGCAGGTTGTGCAATATTATAACTGTAGTGCAAGTTTACAGTGAGGTGATTGTACTTATAAGTAAACAGTTCTACAAGGAGCACTTGATGGACTGATTGAGTGCGTTTAGAGTTCTTGGGATGAAACTTTTTCTAAACTGCGAAGTCCGTACTGGGAAGTCTCTAAAGCGTTTTGCCGTGGCTCAGGCATTGTCTGCTTCATGCTGTATACCGATATTTCTCTTTCCGATCAGCTGCTGCTGTGATTCCTCACTCAGATACAGTGATATAAATACTCCAAGTGGTGCAGTGAGATTAATATGGAAAAAGATGATCTGCTGTGGCAACCCTTAACGGGAGCAGCTGAAAGAAGAAGAAGATGCAGTGAGAGTAACAACGCTAAAGCAGTTATGGTATTTTGGAATACTATGGCTATTCCCTGGACCATTATATTGCTGCAGGTTAATTACAATCAGATGCATTACACTAATAAACAATATACAGTTTCAGTGTATTTATAAAGCCGCGTCAGGAATGTGGAGCTAAGAAAGAATGGGTGTCCACGCAGGAACAGTAGCACTGCTTTGACGCTGGGTGCCGCCAGTCCGCAAAACCGAGCGGAGAAATTGCGTACGCCAAGGTATGAGTTACCGTGGAAATGTGCGTGGCTTTACGCCAAGTTTAGGTTTTATACATCGCGATTTGAGCGTGGAAACGGGAGTACACAACATTTCTGTGCGTACGCACCATTTATACATGAGGCCCCTGGTGTACATGTGAGTGTTTAAAGTCAAAATGCTAGTCATTTCTATAGTTTAGAAGTCAAGACCCAATAGGTTATAGAATGTGAAAAAGCAATAGTATTCATTTTTTTGAGCAGCACAAAGCTCAATGTAACTCATGAACTAAGCTTTACAAATGCAATTGTTATCTGATTTTTGATTGACAAAAAGGAATAGATATATTTGTCTCTTTAAAGGAACAATTCAGTTTCATTTTTAACAGTGCTATTCACAATTGGAGTGCTACCTATGGAATATGCCCAAAGTTAATGAAAAATCTATTATGCATTTAATAGTTACTGCATTTATTCAGTTTTAAAATTAAATCTTTCATGTTGCAACTGCTCAGTAGTACCATATGCTGCCAGAATACAATTAAAATGATTTTAAATGAAGAAGGAAGGCACAAGTAACATACCAAATTACATGTGAAAATGTGAGATAAGCTAAGAGTCTCTGGTGTCTTTCTGTGCTTTCTGATTAGACTCTTATTACTTGAAATGTTTACATCAACACTGATCCACTGTCCAATAAAATAAATTAATACAGCTTAACATTATTTTTCTTATTACTAACATAACAGCATGCTTTATTCTGCACTGTAGCAGTAAGATTTGATATTACATAGCTACTAGCCAGTACAACTAAATCGCAAAATAATATTAAAAACAATATTAGTATTCAGCTTATACAGAACTGTTATTAACTGAAGCATTGTTTAAATCTCCTGTTTGGGTAAGAGTGGGTTTTGATGTCATTTCAAGGTGACCAAACATTATGGTACAGGATACATTTTGTTTTGCTCAGTGTTTTTTCTGAGGACCCCATGTGGCTGGATGTCTTTGTTCCAACCAGTTTCAAAATCAGTGAGTTATTTTACCATTAACTGATGGGTATTCCAAAAACTGTGTTTCATGAGTAAGCCTCACCTTAAATCAAGTAGCCGGGATTATTTCAGGCATATTTGGTAACACCAAAGAGGATTAGACACCTAAGTGTCACCTCTTGGTCTGCTACATAACTCATTTTTTGCCTAAATTAATCTTATGTGCTCATTACAAAATGGTTAAACATTATAACATGAACAATCCTTATACAAAGGCCAAGAATTAATCATTTAAATGATGTTATTTTTTTTTTAGTTAGTAATAGAATTTTTTAGCATAACTAATGTTGTTCCATTCTTACTTACACCATCATTTAAATTAATCTGATATGGTCATTATGTTCATTATAAAATGGTGTCATCAACCGCTAGGAACAATAGGAACTCAGGTGAAATGTTGGGGTAAAAAGCAGGCAGCCCATTTACTTCTCACAACAGCACAAAAAAAATAAAATAATAAAAAGTAAAAAATCAATAAAGCCATCGGCTGTTACAATACTTCTTAATCAGTCTTGTTGGATTTCCTTCCCATAGGGGGGTTGTCTTTGAAGTGAGCCACAACCAATTTTAAGTCAGTATTAAGTCTCTAACATTAACTGCATGGAAATGTTCATAGTAATGTAATGTACAAGGAAAATGCCACAAATTGAGTCATTTTAGGAACAACTATATTGTCTCCTTTCCTTAAAATCACATTGATATGGGAGCTTGCATATTGTGTATAGCTTTCAAACCAACAGCACACATAATAATTGAAAAAAACTTGCCATTGTTGATATAGGTTATGAAAATATTTGTACGTAAACTTTATAAAAATAATGAGTAACATATTAAAAAAATCAGTTGCAAAATTCAATAATTAATTGCATTCAACCTCTTTTATGCTTTATAATAGTGTTTTTTTTTCACTTGTAAGATATTAACAATACAAATGTTTTATAATTGAACATCTGTCAGTAAAATAGAAACATTCATCATAAAAATATGTAGGTATTCGAGAGGATGATTTTCATACTAGTGGCTGTGGTTAGGCCTACAATGAATGCAAAAACAGTTAGGGTGCATTCAGCAACCCTGTAGGATCATCCATGGCATGTCCATTCCTTGAAAATCTGATGAATAAGGAAGCTTGGATTGTCCATAACAAATATTCTTAAAGGACAGCACAGATCCCTTGGAATCTCCTGACAATAATAGATTTGCAAAAACTATTAATTTGCAATTGAATCAATGTAACGCTTCCCATCCAACCTGATGGAGCTTGAGAGGTGCTGCAAAGAGGAATGGGCGAAACTGGCCAAGGATAGGTGTTCCAGGCTTGTGGCATCATATTCAAAAAGACTTGAGGCTGTAATTGCTGCCAAAGGTGCATCGACAAAGTATTGAGCAAAGGCTGTGAATACTTATGTACATGTGATTTCTCAGTTTTTTTTATTTTTAATAAATTTGCAAAAACCTCAAGTAAACTTTTTTCACATTGTCATTATGGGGTGTTGTGTGTAGAATTCTGAGGAATTAAAATGAATTTAATCAATTTTGGAATAAGGCTGTAACATAACAAAATGTGGAAAAAGTGATGCTCTGTATATATACAGTAATCCCTCCTCCATCGCGGGGGTTGCGTTCCAAACCCCCCTGCGAAAGGTGAAAATCCGCGAAGTAGAAACCATATGTTTATATGGTTATTTTTATATTGTCATGCTTGGGTCACAGATTTGCACAGAAACACAGGAGGTTGTAGAGAGACAGGAACGTTATTCAAACACTGCAAACAAACATTTGTCTCTTTTTCAAAAGTTTAAACTGTGCTCCATGACAAGACAGAGATGACAGTTCCGTCTCACAATTAAAAGAATGCAAACATATCTTCCTCTTCAAAGGAGTGTGCGTCAGAGAGAGAGAGAGAAAAAAGCAAACAGTCAAAAATCAATAGGGCTGTTTGGCTTTTAAGTATGCAAAGCACCGCCGGACAAAGTAGCTGCAAGGAAGGGAGCAAGCATTTTTCAGCATTTTTTAGAGGAGCATCCGTATCCTCTAAGTCAGTATGCGAACAACCCCTCTGCTCACACCCCCTCCATCAGGAGCAGAGAGAGAGAGAGGAAAGCAAACAATCAAAAATCAATACGTGCTGTTTGATCTTTTAAGTATGCGAAGCACCATGCGGGAAGCATATCGCTTGCAAAGTAGCCAGCAAAGAAGGGAGCACTGTGAAGGTAATCTTTCAGCGTTTTTTGAGGAGCGGCCGTGTCCTCTAGGGCTGTGAACAGCCCCTGCGCTGTGGTTGGGTAGCTTCTCAGCCATCTGCCAATAGCGTCCCTTGTATGAAATCAACTGGGCAAACCAACTGAGGAAGTGTGTACCAGAAATTAAAAGACCCATTGTCTGCAGAAATCCGCAAACCAGCAAAAAATCCGCGATATATATTTAAATATGCTTACATATAAAATCCGCGATAGAGTGAAGCCGCAAAAGTCGAAGCGAGATATAGCGAGGGATTACTGTATATATATATATATATATATATATATATATATATATATATGTATGGTTGAAATAGTTTACTGTCAAATAATGCAAAGAGTACGCGACACGTGTTTCGCCCTAATTCTGGGCTCATCAGGCATACACACTCTAGATTGGGGTAATTACATTCACGGCATTCGATTCCCAAGAAGGAGTGCAGTAGAATCAGATTGTGATTCAGACTACGAATGCCGTGAATGTAATTACCCCGATCCACATGCTGTCAAATAAACGAACCACACGCCATGGCGCAACGTTAGGGGCTTCGCCTCTAGCGCTGACGTCCGAGGTTTGATTCCCGAGAGGGAGTGCAGTAGAGTGTGTACGCCTGATGAGCCCAGAATTAGGGCGAAACACGTGTCATGTACTCTTTGCATTATTTGACAGTAAACTATTTCAACCATTCTATGATCTGCTTCTCACAACTGAGGGCATCATGGCGGATGTTAGCCGACTTGCTGACCAACCACAAGCGTTACCTGGTAGGTAACCACCCATACAATCAGATTGTGATTCAGACTACGAATGCCGTGAATATATATGTATATATATATTATGTATACTTTATGTCCACAGGTTCAATTAGTGAATGCCTATTTTAGAATAATTGGGAAGATTTTTACACACCTATATCCATCCATCCATCATCCAACCCGTTATATCCTAACTACAGGGTCACAGGGGTCTGCTGGAGCCAATCCCAGCCAACACAGGGCGCAAAGCAGGAAACAAACCCAGGCAGGGCGCAAGCCCACTGCAGGGCGCGTACACACATACACCCCCACACCAAGGACAATTTAGAATCGCCAATACACTTAACCTGCATGTCTTTGGACAGTGGGAGGAATCCCACGCAGACATGGGGAGAACATGCAAACTCCACGCACGGAGGACCTGGGAAGTGAACCCAGCTCTCCTAACTGCGAGGCAGCAGCGCTACCCACTGCGCCACCGTGCCGCCCACACACCAATATGTTACATGTAAATTTCATGTCTCGAATCATAGGTTATTAACAAATATATACCTTGAGGGGATAAGATAGTTCACTTTATGTTTGACCATCATAATTGGACAGTATTAGTGAGTCAGACCATAGATAAGTGAATGAATGATAAATAGGTTCAGTGAAAAATAATTGTGTATTTGTGTGTGTGTAAGAAGAATTATCATGTTCAAAGCATTTTCAAATCCAGTTAAACATCTACATTATATTACATCATAAATCAAACCTTCTTCAACAGACAATTATTCTGTGCAATACACTGTGTCAAGGCACCATTTTCATTTTGCTGACACAAAGAAAACTGAGTGAAATTTATGTTAGAAACAAAGGGGGCACAGTTATGAAGTTTGTTTTCAAAGCCAGCCAGTTTCCTGCCTCTGTTTAGATTGCCCATGCTAATTTTATTGTAGACTTGGGGTGTGCTCTGGTCATATTTGGCTAGGTAATGCCTACAATAAAAAGAGCCAGGACAGGGCCTGTCCTTTACATGTGTAATGGATAAATAAATCAGTTTTCATTCAGAGAAGCAATATTTTGAGCACCTTGCCAGCCATCTTAAAATGTTTGAAATGTGTTTTGTGTTATTAAAAACTGTAATTACAAACATATATACTGTATACACAACATTTTCCTCTTAAGACTTCTGTTTTTCAAGAATTTCCAAACCAAATACCTGAAAAAACTGTTTTTGTTGACTGTGATAACTGCTCTGAGTATGTCTTTGAGGAAGATAATGGCTTAAACAGTGCAATTATTGATAGACAGGATTACCTTTTTCTAAAACACCTCCATAGATGAAATTATATAGGAGCTTCTTTTTGTTACATCCTCAGCATCGCATCTGTCCCAGTTATCAAAGAAATTATACTGAATAATTTGAGAAAGTATGACTACCATATCGATGATCCTGTGATCTTTGAACTAGAGACAAATATTTGCCAATTTAACCCAATACGTGCAGCTTTAGTGGTAGAAGGACATTTCAGCACAACTTATAGAAGAGGTAGTTTCCTAAAGGAGCCTTTTTGCATTATTGAGCCAGTTGAATACATACTTGCTAATAGGGAGAAAACCACATTTCAGTATGTACTAATTTTGTAAACATTATCACAGCTTTTGCTGAAATGAGATGTCCAAAACAAAGTGTTCCACAACAAAAGGGTTTCTGCTGTTTCAAATGTACAGTATTCAAAACATTTCATGATATCTTATACTTCATAATATTTGTCTGGAGTTAAAGTTATCACTTATATTCTATGTTGATTATGATTTTGAAGTGTGTAACCCTTATCTTACAAGAAACCCCACTACCTGTCCACTCGATCCTGTTCCCTCACATCTCCTTCAGATCATCTCCCCCACACACATTCCTGCAATTACACACATTATTAACACCTCATTCAGCTCAGAAACAATCCCTAATGCTCTGATAACCCCACTTCTCAAAAAATCAACACTTGATCCTGCCCAGGTTAACAACTACAGGCCTGTCTCTCTCCTGTCCTTACTTTCCAAAACACTTGAACGTGCTGTTTCTAACAAAATCTCTTCTTTCCTTGTACAGAATGAATTGCTTGACACCATCCTACTCAAGTAAGTGATAGGGTGTTCTTCACCATCAAATACCTGACCGCTCCTACTCCGAATGCACTAGCGTCTGTTTGTAGAATAAAATCTTTAGAGAAAATCAGGATTTCGTAGCACTGGATAAGAAGACAAGGCTTTTTTTAAACCTGAAAAGGAACGTTCGCAAAGTTCTGTCCATATTATAGGGCGGTTTTTTCTTCCTTTAGTAAGTTCTGAGAGTGGAACAGCCCTATCTGCAAAGTCAGGGATGAATCTTCTGTAGTAACCAGCTAGTCCGAGGAAAGCGCGCACCTGTTTTTGCGTTTTAGGATGTGGGTAAGCGAGTACCTCCTCTATTTTCCTTAGTTGTGGACGAAGTAAACCCCTGCCCATCGAGTAACCTAGATAATGAGTCTCAGACATACCTAGTTTACATTTCTTCGGGTTAGCAGTTAATCCAGCTTGTTTCAGGCTATCAAGTACAGCTTGTAGGCATTGTAAATGTGAATGCCAATCATTGCTGAAAATCACCACATCATCAAGATATGCTCCAGAATATTCAGAATTTGGGCGCAGTATTTGATCCATCATTCGCTGAAAAGTCAAAGGGGCCCCATGAAGACCAAACGGGAGTCTAGTAAATTCATAAAGTCCACCAGGAGTCGCAAATGCTGTTTTTTCACAACTGTTAGCCTCTAGAGGCACCTGCCAATAACCTTTTGTGAGATCCAGTGTGGAAATATAGGTCGCCTGACCCAGTTTTTCCAAGAGCTCGTCCACCCGGGGCATTGGGTAAGCATCGAATTTAGACACCTTATTCAAGCGCCTAAAATCGATACAAAAACGAACTGAACCGTCCGGCTTGGGGACTAACACGACCGGAGAACACCAGTCACTTTTGCTTTCACGAATCACACCTAGTTCCAACATCTTCTTGACTTCTTCGCGCACAATATTCCTTCGTGCTTCGGGAATACGAAATGGGCGCATCTGCACCCGAACACCGGCTTCAGTGGTGATTTTATGTTCTGCTAAACTAGTGATGCCTGGCAAGTCCGAAAAAACATCAGTGTTCTGTTCTATTAAGCTTAATAACTCTGTCTTTTGTGAATCAGTCAAATCGTTGCCAATGACAACATCAGTCTGGGAAACAGCACTTAAGGTAGTGTGAACCTGTTGTCTGTCTTGCCACTTCTTTAAGAGATTAATGTGCAAAATCTGAAATGGTTTTCGTCTACCAGGAATTCTAACTTTGTAATTTACTGGTCCCATACGCTCCTCGATAACTGCTGGGCCCTGCCATTTAGCTAGGAATTTATGTGGGTCTGACGGTATTAATACTAAAACACGATCGTCTGGCTTGAATTCACGAAGCTGACTGCGTCTATCGTATAGACGTTTTTGTGTTTCCTGTTCTCGTTGTTGATGCTCTACAGCAATAGAAGAAAGTCTGGAAATTCTTTCTTGTAAGGAAACTATTCGGTCTGCAAAACCCTCCCCAAGCGAAGTTGTTTCATGTCCTATCCATTCTTCTCGAACAACATCGAGGATGCCTCTTGGACGCCTGCCAAATAACAGCTCGAAGGGACTCAAACCAGTGGATGCCTGCGGCGATTCTCGTACAGCGAACAAAACAAAAGGCAGGACGGTGTCCCAAGTTGTGGGATCATTATGAGCAACTCTTCTGATCATTTGTTTTAAGGTTTTGTTAAACCGTTCATCAAGCCATTAGTTTGTGGATGGTAAACGGTGGTACCCAATTTCTTAATAGCGAACCGTTTACATAATTGTTTCATCACACGAGAAGTGAAAGGTGTCCCCTGATCAGTCAAAATTTCTTTAGGAATTCCGATATTAGTAAACATTACACAGAGAGCTTTGGCTACCAATGAGGAGTTTGCCTTTTTCAAAGCAGTTACTTCTGGATAGCGTGTTGCATAGTCAACTAACACCAGCATATACTGGAAACCATTTTTCGTTTAAGGCAAAGGTCCTACAATATCTAAACCAACCCTCTGAAAGGGAATATCCAAAATAGGCATAGGGCAAAGTTTTTGAGCAGAGACAATTTGACAGTCAGGACATGAAGTGCAGAACCGTTCAACATCTTTTCCCATATTTAGCCAATAAAATCGTTTCGATAAGCGCTCTCTGGTTTTATCAGTCCCCAGGTGCCCTCCCAAGATGTGAGAATGAGCCAGCTGTAAAAGAATTTCCCTATGACCCACAGGTACCACTAACTGCTCAATAAATTCCCCCAACAAGTGGTCCGAAATCACCCTGAAAAGACAACCATCTTTCTCCAGAAAGTGTGGTGTTTTTAAGCTTGCGCTATCTCGGACCACTTGTTGGGGGAATTTATTGTCATGCTTGGGTCACAGATTTGCACAGAGACACAGGAGGTTGTAGAAAAGAAAGGAACTTTATTCAAAACACTGCAAACAAACATTTGTCTCTTTTCAAAAATTTAAACGTGCTCCTCCATGACAATTCAGAGATGACAGTTTTCCCAGGAGGAGAGAATGTCTGGGAGAGGGGTAAGGAGAAGCAAGAAATCAGTTTTAAGCAACTGAGAGAAGCCCGTACAGGCTTTTTGACAACGTGGAGTACCGCGCGGGAGGCAGATTACGCGACAGAGCCGGCCAGAAGGGAAAGGAGAAATGTGAAGGTAGTCTGTCTATGTTTCCTAGGGGTTTCCTAGGGTTTTTCCCAGGGGCGTCTGTGTCTTTTTGGGGGTACGATTAGCTTCGCAGCTCACAGCGTATTAATATGCTGTATAAAATCAAATGAGTTCAAAAGTTATAAAAAGTCATTGACCAAAAGTTTCGATTGACAACAAACGTGAATGTTGAAATCACCAACAATAAAAACTTTATCATGAGAGAGGGTGATATCAGCCAAGAGATCAGAGAATTCAGCAGAGAAAGTATCATTAATTACAGGAGGTCTATAAACCACGGCAAACAGCAGAGAAGGGGAACTGCACACTTCAAAAAGTTGAAGTTCAAAGCTCCTAAATGGACCCCTTGTAAGGCTCCGACACAAGAACATACTTTTAAAAATAGTGCCAATGCCCCCCCCCACGACAAGTCAGGCGAGGAGAGTTTAAAAATGAATAACCTGGTGGAGTCATGTCAGTAAAACACTGATCTCACGTTCAAGAGAGCAGCCTTGATAGAGGTAGAAGAGCTTGTTGCAGGATGAGCACGGGTGAGCGTGCGAAGATTAGCAGTGTTTACTACTTGATTGCAGGCCGAAGAAAAGTGATGCTGTCTTGAAATGGAGAAATTAAATCCGGTGTCCAGCACCCATGAACCAGTGATGGAGTCCTGAGCAGGAGAAGATGGGTCATAGATGACTCGCAGGCATAGGGAATCAAAGCTCTGGGACTTGAGTCGGCGTTGTTTAACAGCAATTCCGGCTCTTTGCCCATGACGGTGGAGGGTGTATTTGCGAGGGGCATTCAACTCACTGATACAGGTGAACACTGGCATCCAGATGAAGAAGTCAGGAGATGAATAAAACAAAGGTGGAGGTTCACAAAAAATCCAACCAGGAGATGAAAATTGAGAGGAAAGCAAGCCAGAAAATATGTTTAGTAAAGACTCACGATCATAGGACAGTGGCCGTTGGGATAAACTAAAACATAAAAACATAATTAAAACATAGACTAGAGAGACGAGCAGACGACCAGCCACACCAGTCGGTGCCATCTTCATCATCTTCATAATGTAGCCCTGACCAGTTGTCTCCCCCTGTTCTTCCATCACACTGACCTTCCATCCAGGTAATGATATTCACTCCAACCTTGCTAAGATCCCAGTTTGCCCACTGCCACACTGGCATCTTCTGCCTGTCTTCTGGCCAAGGCAGGAGGATCTTGTTCCGGACTGATAATTATCATTACTTTCACTAATCTCTAGCCTGCTCTGCATGTGTATAGCACCAACGTCCGGATTGAACGTGCTTTTTTTTCAATTCAGTTTCATAGTATTTAAGAACAGTTCGAAAGTGCCTTTCCACATTTTCCTTCTTTGGAATAGTAATGATAGATTGACAGATCAGGCAAACGCACTTCAATTGTGACATTGTGGGAAAAAAAATCCTCTTCCAATTCCACATCCAGCCCATACCCTCCCCAAACAAATTTTTATTTAAATCCCTTCTTTAGTCGATATAAATTGGAAGGCTAACTAGATCACAGCCAGAGTTTTGCAGTAGCTCGCGCGTTTGATCGTGTGTGCGGTATGAGTGTGTTCGAAGAAAAGAGATCTCAGACTGGCTGCACTGTACAGTATGTCAGTCAAGTGGTAAATGCCATAGGGAGGATATATGATAGACTAACGTTTAAAAAAAAATGTTTTTGAATGCAACGCGATCTACCTGCACTATTTTTTTATATTGTATTTAATTCACTGTGTTCTTGTAGAGCATAGTAAATGAGGATTTATTGTAGTTTGATATTTATATTCTATATTATTTTATATGCTTATTTTTTCTATTTGCTGTTTGTTTTAATTGTGCCTTTGTCTATCCATACCATTGTAACATAGATAATTTCCTTTGGTATTAATAAAGTATTCTGATTCCAATTTCAGGAAAATATGGCTGGCAGTAAAGCCTCAAATATGATACAAAGCTGAAAAATAAAAGAATTCTGCCCTGAGATTGAAATAAACCTTTTAAAAAGGAAGCATCCAAGTGAGAGGACCCATGCAAAGAGTATCAAGAACCAAAAAAAATAAGAGGTAAACTATGTCACTCCACATCCAGTGGGGGAAAATTAGAGCTATGTATTGGCAGGAATCTTGCAATATGGTACATATCATATTACAGGGGTTACAAGTCAATATATTGCAGTATTTTGAAATTCTGTAAGCAAGGCAATATATTGCAATTTTTTTAAAATCTAATTTTAATAAAACTGTCATAGTATAAAAAACATGTCCCCATATGCATAAAATCTGAGTAAAAAAAAAAAGTTGACTTTTTTATGCAGTCAGAACATTGGGATCTGCAACTGCATTTATCACAGTCCCTGTAATCAAACATCAAACATCATAGCACTACTTTTTGTGCAGTCTGAACAAAGGAATGTGCCTATATCAGTAAAAAATAAAGTAAAAGTACTTGTTATTTTAGATTCTGCTTTAAAGGTTCACTGTATGCCACAGTATTTCTCAAGTATTTAATAAAGGAAAATGCATAGTTCCTGTCCATCCAACATTATACACTGCAATTTGAACAAAGAATTTAACATTCATCTATATCAGTAAAATAATAAAAGTGCTTGCAAGATTCTTTAGGTAAACAAATTAAGAAAATAAAAAATCATAAACAGACAGTGTTACATATATATATATACAGACAGTATATATATTAAATTCTTATTTAAAGGTTCACATTCAGTTGTAATACGTGTGCCAGTTTTTAGTTTTTTCAATCTCAAGCAGTTAATAAAAGAAAATGCATAGTTCCTGTAACATTCAACATCATAACACACTTTTTTCAGCAATCAATGAAAATTATAAGTGCTTGCAGGATTCCTAAACAAAATATTAAATGAATTTAAACAAAAAATATACTGTATACAGATGGAGGAACATTCTCAGACCCTTAACTTGGGTTGTACATGTTATTACAGTATGTATGTATGTCAGTGCTTATTTTTTAATGTCAATGTGTTTGTGGAGGAAGATGAGCTGGTCAACATACCCAGCTTTCAGGACACTTCTCTGTGCGGTAACAATGTCTCCTGCAGTGGAGACAGCTTACTTCACAGAGACGCTTGTGCCAGGAATGCACAGGAAACACTTTGCTACTCTGGATAACTGAGAGTACTTATGTTTGTATTCCTTCCACCAACTGAAAGGATGTCTGGTAGTGGCAAAGGGGTTATTTCTCTAAATTTCTTAATCTAAGCTAGAGAAGCATCATGTGTAAATTTTGATGCAGTATTCTCTTTGACAGGGGCAAAGGTAGCGCCAAGCAAGTCAGCCAGTGCACATAAGCTCCTTGGTCTCTTCATGGGTGGCTGGGGGGTGGGGTCAGAGCCATCCTTTTAGTTAGGTGGGTGATCAACATCCTCTGACTGGTCTGTCCTCTTCCTGCACCTGTCTGTCTACATCCTGCTGCTTTATGCAGTATGTTAAAGCACCAATGTGGGGTGAAGCTGTCTGGATTTAGTTTTTTTGTAATAATCAGGTGTGGTGAGCAGCTGGTGGCGGTACCCAGCCGGGACGCCCGGAAGGACCGGAAGAGGGATTACGCCTCCTCCGGACCACAAGGGGGCATCCGCCCTGGTTAGTATGGGGACCACGGGAACAGAGCATGGAAGCTCAACCCTATAGGGGTCCGTGGTCACTGCCAGGGGGCGCCTGGATGCCTATCTATCTATCTATCTATCTAAAGAACCCTGGACATCAGCACTTCTGCCACACCCGGAGTGCTTCCTGGTGCTCAGCTGGCACTTCCGCCACACCAAGAAGTGCCAGCGGAAGTTCATCGGGAGGTACCTGGAGCACATCCGAGTGAGCATAAATGGGGCCGCCTCCCTCGATTCGATAGCTGGAGTCAGGTGGAAAAGGACAGAGCTCGGTGGAGAGGAGTGGAGGTGGTCAGAAGAGAGAGAGGCATTGGAAAGGCCTGGACTTGAGGGTGATTGGTGCAGGGGCACTGGGTTGTGCGTGTGCACTTGTATATAGAAAATATGAATGAACTGTGTGTGGTGTTTGAATCTTCGGCGTCTGCATGTCTGTGTCCGGACTGGTTTCCACACAGGATAGAATTGAAGGTGTACAGATGACTGAACCACTAGGGCCAAGTAACCATAATATAATACAATTCTCAGTTTTTTTGTACGAGTGTGGATGTAGATGCAAAGACTAAAATAGTTAAGTTTAACTTCGGTACAGCAAATTTTGAGCAGATGTGGCAAAGTCTAAGAACAATAGATTAGGATAAGCTTTTAAACATGGACAGAGTCAAAGAGTAGTGGAAAAGGTTTAAAAATGTTTTACATGTAATACACGATAGGTATATAACTAAATTTGAAATTCATAGGAAATTTAAAAAATCTCTGCAGTGGATTAATTAATAGTTAAAAAAGAAGTTGCAAAGGAAAAATAGCTGTATAAGATGTAAAAGACTAATAACTCCAAAGCGAATCGTTGGGTGTAGGAGAACATGAGGGCAACTGTTAAGAAGAATATAAGGGAGGCTAAAAGTCAGTTGAAGAGCAATATAGTAGACAAGGTGAAAGACAACCCTAAGAGATTCTTTCAGTATTTTAGTAGTGAAAGAACAGTCAAAGTGGAGGTGAAGTGCATTAGGAGTAGCAAAGTAGGAAAGTAGGAATTAAAAGATACAGACACAGAAATAGCAGATGCTCTATACTTGAGTTTTTCTGTGGTCTTCACAAGTGTGGAAGTGGATAACCTCCCAGTGGTAAATGGGACTACTAAGGAGGTTCTGAGTGATTTAGAAATTGTAACTGCTCAGATTAAATAGGCTGAAATCAAACAAATCACCAAGACCAGATAATATTTATCCTTGAGTTCTTAAGGGGGCTAGAGAGTACATATACTGTATAAATCCTTGACACATATTTATTTATTTATTTAATTTTATAGCTTTTATTAAAAGCAAATAACATTCCATACACCTAACTCAAGTTTTACGAAAAAAAAAGTTCTAAACAAATCAACCATCACCCCTGAGAAAGTGAGCTAGGCCAGCAGTGTAAAACTTTATGCTAGTAAAGATAAGTGAATAGATAAATTAATAAATGAATAAAGATAAATGGAGTAAAACAGGGGAGAGAACTTGCTTCCTCAATTTAAATGCTTATTCTAAAATGTTATTGATTAGATCCTGTCAGGTTTTGAAAAAGTTTTGTACAGATCCTCTAAGTGGGAATTTGATTTTTTTCCACTTTCAAATAGTATATAGCATCACTTACCCACTGACTTAGAATAGATGAGATAGGATTCTTCCAATTGAGCAAGATACATCTACGTGCCAGTAGTGTAGTAACAGCAATCACAGTTTGTTTGTCCTTCTCCACTTTAAGCCCATCTGGAAGTACCCCAAACACAGCTGTTAGTTGATTAAGAGGGATTGTGACACCAAGGCTGTTTGAAAGGCATTTAAAGGTTTTGGTCCAAAATGATGTTAATTTGGTGCAGGCCCAAAACATATGGCCTACTAAGGCTGGAACTTGATTGCAGCATTCAAAGATTGGATCTTGCCCTGGAAACATTTTTGACAAGTTTAAACAAGAGACATGTGCTCGATATATAATTTTGAATTGAATAATTCTATGCTTTGCGCATATGGAGCTCGAGTGAATTCTTTGCATTGCTACTTTCCACTCCTTTTCTGAAATGTTGAGTAAGAGATCCTTTTCCCACTGTCCTCTTGGATCTTTGAAGGGAGGGACTGTAAAATAGTTTTATATATTACAGAAATGCTGTCTGAGTCCTCGAGACTGAGCAATATTTTTTCTGGCATAGAGGTAGGGGAAAGTTAAGGAAAATTGGGCAGGTTCTGTTTAACAAAGTTTCTGATTTGAAGGTAGTGAAAGAAATGTGTTGCTGGAAAGTTAAATTTGGAGTGTAATTGTTTGTAGGATGCAAAGACGTTGTCTATGTACAGATCTCTAAGTGATTTAATCCCGAATATTTTCCAGACATTAAAAACTGCATATGTTTGAGAGGGTGGAAAAAGGTGGTTCTCGTGCAAAGGTGCTAGAAATAAAAGCTTCTCTATCTTAAAATACTTCCTACATTGGTACACATATTCTGAGTGAGTGAAGCACAATTGGGTTGTTAGTATATTGGAGATAACTTGCATTTATTGGGGTGCATAGCAGGGAATATAAAGAAGTGCTGCAGGATTTTATTTCTATTGCAGACCAAGCCTAAAGCCTATATAACTATAAGTTGGACACTTATTTAGAATTAAAATTTGGAAGGGACACCAGTTTATAAAAGAACACAGCCATTCAAGGCTGTAATTAAAGTTGTAATTAAAATAATGAGTATTATAGAAAATCAGATTATGACTATTACAGAAAACATGACCTTACAGTATAAAAGAAACACTACTTTTCTCAGGTTCCACAGTTTTTGCATGCATCAGCAGCTAAACTTTAGATATAGTTATGTGTTAAAAGAATAAAGTTTTTTTTTTATTATTCATCTTTATTTTTAAATTCATATTATTGATTATTGATAATTTTTTATGGCTCATGATTATGTGGAGTGGAAACCGGTAGTTTAGTTTGGACATTAACTTGACATCCCCAGTTATGCCCAACCAATACTGAATTATTAGACTGAGATCTTTCCTGACAATATATTAATATTGTAGGAAAGATGGTTGACCACCAATACATATTGTTCCAATATTGCAGGTTTGCTTAATTTATCAAAAATTGTATTTTTATATTATTTACCCCATGCACTTTGTAGTAATGACTGAAAAAAACAGAAAAAAGCTTGTGTTATAATAAAACAATGGTAAACAATGTGAAAAACATTCATGGAAAAAAGAAAAAATCTCATGTTACTTGTTTTGCATAATCCATATTTCAGTTATCCAGTTGTGTACTCAAAATTTGCAAGAATACTGTTAAATACATAGTTTCAGAAAAATCAGCGTACAGCATAAACAAGAAATGCATTCAAATAATATTGTCATTCCATCACTACAAACTACATAGGGTATGTAACATTAGTAAAACATATATATTTTGGGTGAAGTGTTCTTTTAAGTATTAGTCTTCCTATGAAAAATATAAATGTTAAGTGTAAGATAGTGTTACATATATATATTTTAATTAAAAATTGAGACAGGTTAATGAATAGCTACCATAACATTCATTAGAAATAGTATAATGGTCTTTACAAAACAGTTTATCAACACTGAAAATAGGTATACACTATAGCTTGAATATTATCAGTACACTTTAATTCTCACACTCTCTGTCTCTGTAGAGGCTAATAGCAGAATTAACAAATTATTAAAATATTTTCAGATTATTTTATCTAACGCAAATTTGTAAACTACTACATGCATCAAAAAGAATAAGCTTTGAAATTAAAAAAAGAATATTCCTTATCTATCACTCTTGTTCCACAGTGAAGGCCAGACATTGATCTTTCAAAATGTATACATTCATATTGTAAATTGCATAGTTTAAAAGCATTAAAACATACTATGCTGCAAAGTATCTACTAAAAAAACTCCATTTTCAAAATAAAACAATACAATATTTCTCTTGTCATGGAATAACCTTAGCGCAGACAGGGTTGGGTGTACATGCCTAGAATGTGCACTGTTTGAGTTGTATAAATGGCACACCTTTGTGTCTATAGTGTGCCTTCAATATTATTAAACTTTAAGGATGGTGACATTTGCCATGGTGTCCAGAGCATGAAGAGGGGTGATGGGGGCTTGGTTAGAATCCACGGCACATTGCTTGAGTTTCATAAACAGTGCTGCTCTGTGTTCACAGCATGCACACTTTACTTTCATAATTGCCGTCCTAGGCAGCTGCCTATGTCACCTAATGGATTGACTGACTCTACCCCATCGGTCCTTCGATCACAGGTCCCTCACTCTGTGCATGATTTCCGTACAGTAAGGGACAGCCCTGAATCCATTGGTTTTGCAGTTGTCTGTCTGTGACCTTAAGATGTACCGAAAGATAAGTCATAAAACTAGTTTGACTGTGATTTAATAGGTATTTTATGTTTTTTTTTTTTCAATACATCAAATGATTGTCATTTTCAGGCTTTTGATTGTCACGCATTACTGCTATACTTTATACCATATTTTTACAATTTTTTGTACAGTGTATAATTTTTCTGTTTCTTTTTCAATATTTTTCTGTAATACTGCCTTAGTATCCCTAATAAATATACAGATGTACAATTGGTATTATTTCCTTTAAAAAGGGATATCTTTGTCTGTTTATAGTGACAGACATAATCTGTTACATAACAAAATAATTTCAATACTGTTTTATGATTTGGAGTAACATGAAAAAACTGAAGAATCTATGTTTCTTCTATAAAAATGATTTTTACAGTACTGCTGGATGTAAAAGTAAAGTGTCTCTACTTTGTATTGAAGTATAAATTTTGAAAAATTGGCTTATGCAAATCAACCTCCCCTTTTATTTAACAACAATAACTATAGTCTCATGCAGTCAGGTAGGCTGGGAAGAGCCTGGTAGGCCGCAGAGGCTGCAGGTTTTCATTCTAACCCTTTTGCTAGTCAGTGTGTAGTTTTCACTGCTATTTAACTCCTTTTTCCTTCATTTTAATAGCCCTGTTTTTAATGATTCAGTCCTCTGAATTGATTTATTTCTTCATTAAATGGCAGCCAAACAGAAAAGAGATGTGAAATGTGCCAACAGATGACCAGCTAAATTGGAACGTCAAACTCCAGCCAATTTCACTCGAATCAGTTTCTTAATGAGAAGCCAATTCTTGCTGTTAACTAAAGCTGTTATTGAATATCATGATTGGTTGCTGTTCTCATTCTGCCACAGCAGACTGTTGATTTTCTGTTTTTTCTAAGATACTGTCAAGATGTTTTGGTGACCAGAGCAGGCCAACATGACTGAGACCTTCACCTTTCATTATTTTCATATTAGATGGTCATGTGGCGGCTTGTTTTGTGTCTCATTATTGTTTGGCTGCTCATTAAGGAAAAAGAAACAACTAAGGGGTCTGAGTCACGTCAATTAAAACTAAGGCAAAACAAGTTAATCAGCAGCAAAAATGACTCACTAATTAAAACGTGGTTAGAATGAAAACCTGCAGCCACTGCCACTACAGCCACCGGGACCGGAGTTGGACACTCCTGGTTTACATAGTTTACAATTGATTCACTCCAGAGTGATGTGTAAGGGCTCTTTCAAAAGTTTATAGGTTGAGGATTTCAGAAATCTCACTGGATTACAACACGTATGCCACTTTGATATAAAATAAGGCACTCCAAAAAGTAAAAAAGGAAGAAACACAAACAGATCTGTTCACTCTCACAATTCAAGTGCTCTATAAAACAACCGCTTTAGCATGTATAGACAAGTGTACTTTTTTCTGGATAAACTATGAAACAAAGATGATCAAAGTTATTTAGTGACACATGTCTTGCATTCCATCTTGGAGTTGGCTATAGAGCAAACATTGTTGTAGACTATGAAGATAATTGGAATCTGTAGGAAATAATAAACTACAACATTTTAACAGGGAATGACTGAACCTAAAGCACAACAGTAAATAAATGAATGAGTTTATACATGATTTTTTGAACATTAGTTTTACTGTAATTGTGTGCTGTAATTTTAAAATGAATGGGGCCAGTTTGACCAATTTGACCTGAACCTGAAGCAACATGAAAGTATCTATACTGGGAAAATAACCTAATAAATGTGGTTTTCACTAAAGAGTTTTAGAATCTTGAGAGGCAGATTACTGGACGTTAATACCTCAGAAGAGACCTTATATTAGCATATGTATTGTTTTGAAGCATTGAAATAAAACCAAAACTGAATATTATTTATCCATCAGCCTTGTTCTATATATCTAAGTGAAGGTCCGAATATTGTTCTTTCAAAATACGTACATCTGCATAGTGAATTGCATAATGTATAAGCATCACAACACAAAAAGTTGCAAAGTATCTCTTAAAAAATTCAATTTTCAAAATAAAACCCTACAGTCAGAATGATTAACTATACAATTTCTCTTATAATGGAATAACCTTAAGAACAATAGAAATAAAAAATGTTATTCGAAGGAAAAGGAAAAATACACATCACATACATATACATATACCAACAACAACAACAACATTTATTTGTACAGCCCATTTTCATACAAACAATGCAGTGATAATCTTTGATTATTTAGGACCACAAGGAGAAGGCAAATGAACTTCTGCATGACTGCTTTGAAGCAACTATGTAGAAAAATATTTTATTAATTAAATGGGAGACATAGTCTTTCTTAATATACAACAAACTTTGTAAATTTTTGTGTCAACAGATTCTGAAAAAGCGCAGTGCTTTCCTGCTAATAAATGTTGAATCACCAGTGTCGTAAAAGCCCAAATTATAAATCTTCCCACAAAAACACCAAAAAAATGATCATGCCTCAGAATCTTGCCCGAGGTTTAACTGATGCCTATAACATACACCTGGACAAACAACATAATAAACATAATAATAATATTTAAAGAACAACAATAAGATAATAATAAATGAAATGCATTTAATCCATAATTGAGACCATGACTAAAGCATGACACTGGTAAATAATAAAAAGATGGCCTTTAAAACAGAACATTAGAAGAGGGTAAAATGTATCCAAAGGATGCTAATTGCAACTTCAGTAAAGGTAAAAAAATGGCTACTTAAGAAATCTGAAGGAAAAGCTTGGACATGGTAATGTAAAAGATGTGTTGTGAAGTATGGGTATGATCACAGGTTAAATGCATTCAGGTGTTTGTCATGGGTTTTCCAAGGTTCTGTCTCTCACCTTAATTAATTTTTTTTTTATTTATTCATATTTATTTTATTGACTTCTATAACTTGCCTTTTTATTTTTGGCCAAGAAAGTTTTTTTTTGTATTCTTTTTGTTATTTAACTGCTTTTCATTTAGTATTCTTTTCATTGCTTTGTAATTTCCTTTCATGGGTTTTATAATTGTTCTTTGTTGTTTTACTATTTGCCTTTCTCTCTCTTTACATTTAGCCTAGGCAGGTGGGGTCTTCCATTACTACAGCTGGAGGGTTAATGGGGCTGCCACCTGAGCCCATATTAAATGGATGTGCAGGACCCTGGGCAAGTTTCTTAGACATTAAGTAAGGTTAAATGTGTCTTTGGTTCCCATTTCATTCATTCAGTACTTGTGAAATTTTTGCCTAACTATTACGCATTCTTTTCCAAATTTGCCTTTTTGCAATTTAGACTAAGGGTATTTGTGGACATTTGTAATTTTTGCCCCTACTGTATTTTTATCCCTTTTAATTCTTGGCAAGTGAATTACGAGGTTTGAAAATTCTTGACTTTGTAATTTGGCCTTTTGTCATTTTTAGCCTACTGGCATTTTGGAGTATTAAACTTTTGTCCTGTTCTTGCATTATTTTATTGAAATTAGTTACTTGAACTTTACTTAACATAATCAGTTAATAAACCAATTAAATTTAGATTTCTTTTTTTGCAGGGTTGGAGGCTTATGTTTTTTTTTCAATCCTATTGTCACAGGTGTCTGGTCACACTTATAGGTAATCTAACTTAGACACCATTAAAATATACGACTACGCCACCCAGTTTTATTAAGAGACTGGGAACTCCTGAAATTTACCAATAATAGCACACAGGTTTCTTTAAATTGGGCGGTGAGTAAATACACAATGAAAGACACAACAGTAATTTCAGAAAAAAGGCAACAGTAAGTTCTATTGTACAAGACAATATAAGGTACATTAAAAAGATAAACGAACATAACAGAACCTAAACATATCAGGAATTAATTTCCTTTTTTGTAAAAGGAGAATACACAGTCCACACTCTAAAAATCCGTAAAAACAAGAATTGGAGGATACAACCTTTAGTGGTGCAGAGTCCAGCTTGGGCACTGTGTTACCCCAACACTAAATTGTTCATGGATGCACTCTGTTCCCCGGCAGAAGTTGTGTCCAATTGTTGACTCCCTGTCAGCGTCTCTTCGTTGTTCCTTTTTCTTCCACTCTGGGCTCCTTGTGTGGCTGTGTCCTAGGCACACCTCATTCCTCGTCTGTCAGCTTCGCCTGGTCCTCTCCTGCGGCTTCCCTCTTTCGCTGGACCCACAACTGGCGTCTCCTTGTGGAGCTGTCTCTTCCTCCCTGGAAGTAAATGTTGCCATCCTTGTGCCTCACGTCATGCAAACCAGGTACCCTTGTCTGCCTGCGAGCCCCTGTGCCCTGTCCGAGTGTCTTGGCAGCATTTCCTGTGGGTTCTCCCTCTTGCCTTCTGCTGGCCAGCAGTTTATATTTACTTCACCCCTCTGTTGTCAGTCCTGGACAAACAGTTTAATCAATGGCACATCTAAATTGCCTGGGTTTAACAATTAATAAAAACACAAGTTAACAAAATGTATGGTTACCAAACATTAATAAGTACAGCTATGCTGATTAGAAACCAATATTTCCAAGCCAGGTAAATACAGACATTCTTCTAAGGCCAGACTTCAAAGCAGTGATTCCCTTGCAGGACAGCAAATACCATTAATAAGTATAGATAGCCTTTTAAGTTCTCACCCCCCCAGTCCCAACAGTGGGTGCCTAATGGAACCACCCAGTGCACAAAAAAAAAAATGTAAAAGTGTCCCCCTCTGACATCCCCCCAGACTTAACCATTGTCAGTCCCGGACAATCAGTTTAATCTTCTTATTCTCTATAACGGGCTGGGGGTCTCCCCAAATTTTCCCTCCTCGATCGGTGCAACTCCACAGCTCCCCGCTCTGGGACATCACTATTTTCTGTATAGGCTGGGTTTCCCATTGTCCAAAACCCATATATGGGAAGTCCAGGTGGAGATGGTTTGGCCGTTGGGGTAGCTGAAGCACTTAGTGGAGACAAAGAACAAGGCTTTAAAGCATTACGGTGCACATTTTTCTCTCTACCTCCCCCTTCTGGTCTCACCTTATACACCACCCCAGAATCCCCTACCTGGCCCAGCACCACATAGGGTTCTTGGTTCCACCAACCTGTCAGCTTCCCTTGTCCTTGTCTACCTCTATTTCTCAGCCATACCCTTTCTCCAGGAAGCAATGTAATAGCCTGAGCTTTCTTATGCCGAGCTGTATTATGTTGTACTGCCTTATCCATCCTCCCCTTAGCAGTTTGACTTGTATTGGGTAGATTCTGCAGATGTCCCTTCACCCATTCTTCCCTCGTGCCCCCTCTGGCAGGGACCCTCACACTATGGCAGAAGGCTGGTTGTTTGTATCTGCTGAATCCATCATTTTTCCGGTGTGCCTTGGCTTGTCGACACACAGCAGAGCTGTTAGACCCTGCTTCCTGCGTACTGGGGGCTGCTCGAGACAGTACAACTGGTGACTCTGGAGCCTGAAAAACAGCTTGCCAACAAGCAGAGATTACATTCATTCCAATCAGCAATGGGCTTATCTGGACCTCGTCTCTCACAATTACAACCCCTCTGGCTGGTAACTTCACAGTAGCCACCTCAAAATCCATTGTGGCGTACCCTGTATAGGGGATATCCAACCCATTGGCAGCTTTCAGGGTAAGAAGAAATGGGGCCTGCCCAACTTCTATGTTATCTGCAAAATGCTGCTTGAAAAAGCACTCTTGCATCAGGGTAACCTGGGATCCAGTGTCTAACAGTCCATTTAAGGTTTTCCCTTCAATGGTGACCTGTACCACGGGACATTCACCAATAAGAGGGGATATTGCCTTTCGGGTTTCACTGTCCAACCCTGCTATCTGGCCCACAGCTGCAGGGTTCACAAGTTCAAAAGTAGGGCGCCCACTAGAGGATGGACAGTTCCGTGCCAAATGACCTGCTTGTCTGCACTGATTACAAATGGGCCTACCTTGTGAATCCCAGGCATAACGGCTGTTAGTGCGAGGCCTCCTATCTGGCTGAGAGTGTGCGAATGGCTGGGCAGCATCAACCTGTGGAACTGCTGGCCTCAGTTCCTTCAGCAGCTCCTGAGTCCATTCCTTCATCTGTGTTTTTAGGTCACCCAGAATCTCAGCCTTGAATGCTAGTCTCCAGTCTGCCTGTGAATGAGAGTTAGTTGAGGACAACTCACCAATAGCTCCGCAAGTTGCTTCCCTGTGTCCCGTATAATTACATTCCCCTTCCAGCAGCAGGGCCTCTTGATGCACTTCCCCAAAAGTTTTATGTGGATTATGGCGCACAAATGTCCGTAGTGCTTGTCGCAGTCCACTGTCATGGAGGCCCAACAAGAGCTGATCTCGCAGCTGTATATCGGAGGGGGCTTGGGCTGGGCTACGCTGTTGTAACCTGCAATGAAGTTCTCTCAATCTAAGGACAAAAGCCCTGAAAGGTTCATTAGTCCTTTGTGCACAACCGAAAAATTGGGACATCAGAGTGGCTAACGGGACTTGGTCACCATATAATCCATCTAGCACAAGAAAAATCTTTGTAACCCTATCTCTTTCTTCCACACTCAACACACTGACTTCCCGTTTGGCATCCCCAGTCAATGCTCCCATCACAATACTGACCTTTTGAGACTCCCCATATTCAGCAGCTTCTAATAACCCATGCATCTGTTCTTTCCATTCAGCATATTTCTAATCACCTTTTTCCCCACTAAACTTGGCAATCCAAGGTGCACCAGCAAAAATAGGCATCATCATGATGATAATAAAAACACAGTAAAACTACCCCACAAAATCAATAACTAAATAAAAATGATTTTTAAAAAAAATGCCTAGTACTTCCAAGTGTGTTACTCACAAGCCCAATCCTGCCGACTACTGCCAAAATTATGTCACAGGTGTCTGGTCACACTTATAGGTAATCTAACTTAGACACCATTAAAATATCCGACTACGCCACCCAGTTTTATTAAGAGACTGGGAACTCCTGAAATTTACCAATAATAGCACACAGGTTTCTTTAAATTGGGCGGTGAGTAAACACACAATGAAAGACACAACAGTAATTTCAGAAAAAAGGCAACAGTAAGTTCTATTGTACAAGACAATATAAGGTACATTAAAAAGATAAACGAACATAACAGAACCTAAACATATCAGGAATTAATTTCCTTTTTTGTAAAAGGAGAATACACAGTCCACACTCTAAAAGTCCGTAAAAACAAGAATTGGAGGATACAACCTTTAGTGGTGCAGAGTCCAGTTTGGGCACTGTGTTACCCCAACACTAAATTGTTCATGGATGCACTCTGTTCCCCGGCAGAAGTTGTGTCCAATTGTTGACTCCCTGTCAGCGTCTCTTCGTTGTTCCTTTTTCTTCCACTCTGGGCTCCTTGTGTGGCTGTGTCCTAGGCACGCCTCATTCCTCGTCTGTCAGCTTCGCTTGGTCCTCTCCTGCGGCTTCCCTCTTTCGCTGGACCCACAACTGGCATCTCCTTGTGGAGCTGTCTCTTCCTCCCTGGAAGTAAATGTTGCCGTCCTTGTGCCTCATGTCGTGCCAGCCAGGTACCCTTGTCTGCCTGCGAGCCCCTGTGCCCTGTCCGAATGTCTTGGCAGCGTTTCCTGTGGGTTCTCCCTCTTGCCTTCTGCTGGCCAACAGTTTATATTTACTTCACCCCTCTGTTGTCAGTCCTGGACAAACAGTTTAATCAATGGCACATCTAAATTGCCTGGGTTTAACAATTAATAAAAACACAAGTTAACAAAATGTATGGTTACCAAACATTAATAAGTACAGATATGCTGATTAGAAACCAATATTTCCAAGCCAGGTAAATACAGACATTCTTCTAAGGCCAGACTTCAAAGCAGTGATTCCCTTGCAGGACAGCAAATACCATTAATAAGTATAGATAGCCTTTTAACTTCTCACCCCCCCAGTCCCAACAGTGGGTGCCTAATGGAACCACCCAGTGCACAAAAAAAAAATGTAAAAGTGTCCCCCTCTCACACTATGGCTAAATATTCATAAGAGTGATCAGCTATCAGTGAGAAGTCTACGCAAAGCCAATTAGCTGAATTTGTCTTCCATCTTGTTTGACATCAGGGCAACTTTCTGCCATCTCATCAAATCCTTAACCTATCTGACACCCACTTAATGTCCTGGTTCCTCAGTTTCCTCTCTATCTGAGTCTTCAAATGTATTAAATCTGCAATGATTCTGTAGTGCCAACCAACTCCAATTCCCACTATTCCTTAATCATGCTGCATAGTCTAAGGGAGAGGGAATACCTCCATTTCCACATCATCGATTGCCCATCACTGCCAACTAGGCGAAGAGAGATAGCTAGGTGAGTTCACATTAATAAAAATTATGATATGATGGCATTAATTCTACAGGGCTGTGTGACGGCAAATTGACTAAGTTATAACAGACCTGTAGGCTTTGCATCCCACATGAAAACCCAGAAAAAGATGTGTACTCACCACCTCAGTTCCCACATGAAAAAAGCATTTGATCCTTTGCAGCTTGCCTATTATGCGCATGCTGGAGCCTATAATACAAATAAGAAATCTATTATAAATCACCTGACCCTATCATGGGGCAGTCGTCTATATATAGATCATATTTTATGATTTCAATAGTGATTTTAATATTATACAGCCCTTACTTCCAGGGAAAAATCTAAGATCTAGAGTGTCTAGTGATTTCGTCCTAAACTTTTTTTGAATCACTTGCTGTCCCTAGTGTAACCAAGTATATAAACAATTTCTGTGCAAAATGGAATGCAGTTCTGAAGAATTACAAACAGCTGTTATATTGATAAAACACTTCTCTGACAGGAGGCACAGAATGGCACCAGGTGGAATACAAAGTATCATTGAACCACAATGGATATTCGCTTCTGGATGCCATTGTTCAAACTAGCTTCCAGGTTTATTGTTCCTTATGTCATTAGACTCCAAGTGGGTCCAGTATTAAACAGCTTGTAACTGCAGGCACACTTCAAAATCCACTCCTCTTTTTATGTTTCTCAGTTGTAACTGGTTCATTACACTCCGCATTATACTCCCAGTTTTCCACCCCCAACTACTTCAGTCAATGATTCTGAGAAATGCGAAGTTCAGTGCATTGTCAATTCTAGAACACAAGAGTCTACAGTAGAATATTTAGTCAAATGGAAGAGTTACAGTCCAAATGATATTTCCTGGGTCTGGCTTGATGCCATTCATGCCCCCCGTCTATTGGTTCGTTTTCATAACGTGTTCCCATTGAAACTGGATGGATACATCTGAAGGACACATCATTGACAGGGGGTTATATCACGATTTAGTTTTGTTGTTGGTTCTTTTGACTCATTAGGAGATTAATTACTTCAATCCTGTACTTTAATTGGGGTTTTTTGAGGTAAAGAATTTTGTTTCTGTCATTTTCTTGATATTCTAATGATTTAGGTGTTGCTTTTTTTATAATGTATTGGACAACACTTTAAGTCCTTTGATTGCTGCTATTTTCTGTACTCGTTATGTCTGTGTTTCGTGTTTCTATGGCCATGGCTTCAAAGGTCATGACACATTTGTAATCAGTACAATAGGATAAAAGCTCAACTGCGGGTTCTCTTCGTTATCTGATCTGCAAATACCAAATAACATCAAAAACCTTTGATGATATTCTTCTCTTAAACTTTGACATCTTTGCTTGTTCCTTGACTGAGAATTTTAATCATGCTTTGGTTGCTATTTTTGACTTACCAGCTTTGACCTTTTTTTGCTGTCTTTGCACACATCTCCTGGTTTTGCTCAAAAGTTTACATGTCAGCTCACTGTTAAGACACGTCAGTGAATATGTGCAACCCAAATTTTCATTGTAGTTTAGAAACAAGCTATGAAAAGTCCAGTACTATTTAATTATTTAAAAGTTACCAGAATAATTTGAAAAGTGTAGATCTTGTACAAGGAATTTTTCAAGCACAACATTTTACACTTGGGGGCTAGGGGACATCTTGTAGGTCTACACTCACTACTGCTACTGTCAAGGACTACTTTCACTGACTAAAAGTGCTAAATTTGAAAAAGAGGGAAATAAACCTGTAAAGTGGCTTGATTATGATGTTCCTGTTTCACTGGACAGTATAGTCCTGGTGTGGTAAAAGCAGGCATGTAGAGAAACGTTTGAAAGGTTTTTCAAAGGCTTTGCATTGTCCAGCAAACTGCTAGTGACTTTACTGTTAAATTATTCATGGTCTAAGTGATATATTAAATCGGTGTGTAGTGGCAGTGTGATATTTTCTGTATGACAAGTGATTCGTGTTTCTGGTGACTTTATAACAATACTTATGAGCATTTCATTAAATAAGCTGAAATCGAACAAATCACAAGGACCAGATAATATTTATCCTCGTGTTCTTAAGGAGGCTAGTGAGTACATATATAAACCCCTGACGCATATTTTTAGGAATTCACTGCGCACTGGAGAGATTCCGAAGGACTGGAAAATGGCAAATATCATCCCATTATATAAAAAGGGTGACAGGGCAAATCCAAGCAACTATAGGCCAGTAAGCTTAACATGCATCACAGGAAAATTAATGGAAGGAATTATTAAGGATAAGATCGAGCAACACCTGGCAAGGACAGGAGTTATTCTAAGCAGTCAGCATGGGTTCAGAAGAGGGAGGTCGTGTTTTACTAACATGCTGGAATTCTATGAGGAGGCAACAAAAGGATACAATCAAAGTGGAGCTTATGATATTATTTATCTGGACTTTCAGAAAGCATTTGATAAGGTGCCACATGAGAGGTTGGGCATCAAATTAAAAGAAGTGGGAGTTCAGGGTGATGTTTGTAGATGGGTGCAGAATTGGCTCAGACAAAGGAAGCAGAGGGTGATGGTGCGAGGAACCTCATCAGAACTGGCCAATGTTAAGAGTGGTGTTCCACAGGTGTCAGTGCTAGGGCCGCTGCTATTTTTAATATACAGTATATAAATGATTTAGATAGGAATATAAGTAACAAGCTGGTTAAGTTTGTAGATGATACCAAGATAGGTGGATTAGCAGATAATTTGGAATCCGTTATATCATTACAGAAGGACTTGGATAGCATACAGGCTTGGGCAGATTTGTGGCAGATGAAATTTAACGTCAGTAAATGTAAAGTATTACACATTGGAATTAAAAATGTTAGGTTTGAATACACAATGGGCGGTCGGAAAATCGAGAGTACACTCCTTATGAGAAGGATTTAGGAGTCATAGTGGACTCTAAGCTATCGACTTCCTGACAGTGTTCAGAAGCCATTAAGAAGGCCAACAGAATGTTAGGATATATAGCATGATGTGTGGAGTACAAGTCCAAGGAGGTTATGCTCAACCTTTATAATGCACTGGTGTGGCCTCATCTTGAGTACTGTGTGCAGTTTTGGTCTCCAGGCTACAAGAAGGACATAGCAGCACTAGAAAAGGTCCAGAGAAGAGCGACTAGGCTGATTCCAGGGCTACAGGGGTTGAATTATGAGGAAAGATTAAAAGAGCTGAGCCTTTACAGTTTAAGCAAAAGAAGATTAAGAGGTGACATGATTGAAGTGTTTAAAATTATGAAGGGAATTAGTGCAGTGGATCGAGACTGTTATTTTAAAATGAGTTCATCAAGAACACGGGGACACAGTTGGAAACTTGTTAAGGGTAAATTTTGCACAAACATTAGGAAGTTTTTCTTTACACAAAGAACGATAGAAACTTGGAATAAGCTACCAAGTAGAGTGGTAGACAGTAAGACGTTAGGGTCTTTCAAAACTCGACTTGATGTTTTCTTGGAAGAAATAAGTGGATAGTACTGGTGAGCTTTGTTGGGCTGAATGGCCTGTTCTCATCTAGAGTGTTCTAATGTTCTAATGTTCATGTTAAGACATCTTTTAACACTGTGCTTTGGTGATACTACTTTCATGACAAGATTTGTTGATTGTTTTGTGATTACTGATGTTATAATTCAGCTAATATTGGTATTAGTGGCTTTACTTATTGGTGTGTAGAAATGCATCGTCTCTGCCTTGCTCCCTCTCAGGAGGCATACTAATTGTGTGCGTATGCTTCTCTTCTATGTAATATCCTCATGTCTGGATTGTTAATATTAATAATATTAATAATATTTTCTGGCCCCACCAGAATTGTTCATACAAAACAGTAACTGCTTTAGCTACAACAACAGCTTTGTGAAAAATAAAAATTGGAATTTTTGGTTAATGAATCTGCTTTAGGAATATTTTCCTCATTGGTTTCCTCAGTTCTACTGAATTCAATCATATTTACTCAATAGTTCATCTTATTTGGCACTACCTACTTTATTGTCACTGTTAAACATAAGCTAATGATTCCAGAATGGTGGGACAAAAATCTGATACCCATATCAAGGAGAGTTAAATACACTGAACCAATCCATTCCTGAAATCATGGTTTAGTTCTGGGATAAATGTAACTCACAATATTGAAGATTAAAATTAAAAAGATGATATCTTCCAAAATGGAAAATTGCATTCAGGAATGTTAAACTACAGTATGTACTTCAGTAAAAGCTGGATGAAATGGACAATAATTTTAATTTTAATAATATAATTTTCTGGTTTTCAGACAGCTGCTTTTTTTTGTAGGGTGAGGGTGGGGGAATCACAGGTGAGAATAAAGAGCAGATTTATTTTATATATAATGCAAGCCTTTTGAGTTGAGGTTTTGAGCATTCTTTTGGTTTGCTAATTTAAAAAACGGCTCATCTAAATAAGCCAATATGATCAAATTATTTTATCTAGTAATTTTAGTGTAAGTAAAACAATAACTTCTGCAATCTGAACAATTTTGCTCAAAGGGAAAGGAAAATTAGAACCAGAAATACAAATATATAAAGCAATTGTTTTCACTAAAACTCTAATGCCTCTTCCTTTAGTCTCTTTATCTGCATCACAGAACTTCACAGTTTGAAATGAAGACACGCAGAAAGATGCTCAGCAGTTTGACAACCAGTCACTGTTGATTCCATAAAAGTGTTCGACATTTAAAGATCAGCAGGTGAGAAGATATTATGCAATGGAAACTTTGGGCTGTACGTGGTAACGTAAAAAGCAAATATTGTTTATAGCAAATTGTGATTTTTTTTTTCATATTTTTTAATTCTTGCCCTTTTGTGCTGGAGTTAAACAAGTTAGCCAATAAGAAGGAACAACGGGAACAGTAAAGTAGTATGTTACCTACTGTGGTGTACAACTAGAATACCAGGCCTGTGGGTATACATTGGATTATGTTATTCAGAGATTCTGGTTCATCAAAAAATGACAAGACTTCTATTTTAACTAGCTGGAACATAAAAGGGTTAGTTGAATTTGCTTTGTTTTTTTTTTTGTTTGTTTTTGTTCTACTCTATGATAAGCTGTTCTTCTCATCTACATCCCTTTGGTCTATACTGGGATTCATCTGCTTGATTATTGTGAAGATGTAATCATCTTACTGGAAGATTTGTCCAAATGGTCTAGATTTTTTCTGCTTTACAATTGTTTTAACTATACATCTTTGGTAACTCAATGTTCTATTCAGAATTGCCAAAGACATGTATTTCCAAGTCCTCAATAATTTGACTCATTTTCCACCCATTATACTGACACTCTGTAAATGTTTTATAAACCTTAATTTAATTGGTGCCTAGGAGGCACATAATCCTTCTGCCTGGCACACATCCCAGTCCAACATCAATCACCTGCTGATATCCTAATCTATCTTTTCCATTGATCAGGATGGAAGCATATAAGTTGTTTTTCTGACTAACACTCTTTATAACTCCTTTATGCTTACCTCACACACCAAAATACAGGTTGAACATGCCTTTACTCAAAGCCAAATTTGCTTTACTGCTTACAATGTGTTTAAATTTTTTTCATTTCTGTGTAAAGGCGTTATAAACTGTTATTTTCTTCTCAGATTAATAGTTTCTTAAAAACATTCAATTCTCATCTTTCAAAATCAGACTACTAAATTGGACATCCCAATAAACCCAGATTTTTCCATGAAAAAATGAAAAACCATATGTCTGGAATTGATGGTAGTTGATGTTGAATTATTTGTGACTTTTCATCCTCCTGACATGCTCCAGAGATCTATAACACCCATTTTAAAGCTCATAAAAACAGAATAAGAATGACATATTCTGATGGCTTCCATATCCTCCATGAACACCATTCTTCAAACTTTAATCAATTTCTTTGATATATACATTTTTGACTAAAATGTTATACATTTTATAAATGTACAACAAAAATTTTATCACTTACTCCAGAGTTTGTAGATACACCCAGGTATATAGAAATATTTGATAATTTACACCAGGGATATCCCTTTTCTATACTCATTTTCATTTGTAATTTCATGGTTTAAGTTGCACAGTTCATACTGCAGATGCTATTCTTATGTTTCATACAGACACTTCCTTGACTATTCCTCTACTTTTAGACTTCTTAGAATATTTTGAAAAAGTTTTAAGATTAACCAGTCCAAAGCATGCCTACTTACCATAATTCTTTATATACTGTGCCTAGTATATCTTTGGTTGCAACTCACTTTAAATGCATGAGATTATACTTCTATAATCTTCATAATAGCTACTTGCACTTTCTGCCAGCTGCCAATGTTACCTAAATGCTTACATCATTCTGTTCAGTCTTGATTATGAGCAGATCAGATTACATAAAGACTATACTCTCCATTAGTTAATTCCTGCCCATGTTCTGAGACTGTTGCTGGTTGCAAACTATATCACATTCTCGTTTTGGGCATCATTTTCTGTTATAAAATTTACCACATTTGTTTCTGTTAAACTATCACAAATGTCCAACATTGCCTTCAACCGGACAGAGAAGCTGTTAGAGAATTTTGAGAAGCTTTTGAGATGCAAGATTCTGCAATCAAAGCATTGAAGTCACCTAAATCTTTTGAAGACTGATTAGTGAAAGGAGAATATGATGCAACATGTTGTGTCTTGTAAAATTAATCTTCCTGAAAAAGTCTAGTCTTTCTCTTTCTATAAGCACAATTAGTTTTAATTTAGTTTTCATGCTAACTTAAAAAAATAGCTATTCGATTCAATGCAGATTAAGGAATCAATGTTGTGCCTAGTCTATTGAATGTAACAAAGAGATTGTAAAAATAAGCAAATATTCCCATAAAAGTCAGTAAGGCTGTGTTTGCTATTTATTAATACAGACAGTTATTCTTAGACACTGACTTTAAAAAAAATTGTGCCATCCATCTGTTTAAGAAGCCAGCTATTTACTTTGGCAATGACTTGGAAATTTGCTGCAACTTAATATGTCTGATTGCATGATTATTTGCCTCAAAGTGAAGGCTCATATTTCAGCAATTTTTGAACAGCATTTTGACAGCAGAGTTTGATCATTCTGTGCCATTAGAGCAGTATTCAACTCTTGTCTCACTATGAAAAAACTTCTTATCCCTCACCCAGCAACAGCATCCTAGCCATTGTGATGATTCTGGGTTTCCAAACATCCTAAATTATTCTTGATGAATTTTCACACTTATTAATTTTTCATTTGTGTTTTATGTTACCAGTATTTTAGTGATTTGATTGTGGTGTCATTTGAATACACATTAATACCAGTGGGCAGTAGCAACACATGGAAGTTGCATCTATTCTGCCAGACAAACAGAAGAAGTAGCCAAAAGAGTAAGAACCATTGTGAATGCATAGATAATTTGAAGTCTGTTTGTTAAAAGAGGTATTTGAAATCCTTTTGGAAGCAATAGTTTACAATTTTGTGCAATCTCTCACTTGGTAATAACATTAATAGCGCAGCTATCCTGAATAGACATCTTTTGATATTTTTGTAATATATTAAATGTTTAAATAAGTATGGTCTGGTTGCATGTGGCTACGTTTATTTAGTTACATTGTGACTACCCACCTTAAACTATTTCAACCGAGAAATTAATTACAACAGTGTGAAATGGGTGGCAGCTTTTTTAATGTGTTTTGTAAGAAGAGAATGACCTATATAACAAAATTAATTAAACATAACATTTTTAGCACTATTGAGCTTACTTGTCAGGTTTGTGTGGCTGCCAGCACCCATTATTGAGCATTTATAAATAATGAATTAATTAGTTACAGTATATATTCTTTCGTGAAGCTTATGATTTATGCTTTGTTCATTATTCTATTTCTTACACCATCTTAATAAAAAGTTCTTTCAGTTTTGTTAGCATATTCACTGCTTCAACAATACATTAATTAATTAATTGATTGTCTTTTTCATTCTGGTGGGACATTTACTCAACTAAGGAATGCATCTGTTCAGTTAGCCAATACAGTAAAAGGTGTAATTTTGCTTGACTTCGCATAATTTCTAACACAGTACAACACTGTACTACTGCATTATAAATGTGTGAATATTGTCAGTATTTCTGAAAAAAATAGTACATATCACAGATATAACAATCTCTCTAAATAAACCACTGTATTTAATTTCTGTTTTAAAATGCAGATTGTCATGGATTACTACTGCCGCACACGTGTGTTTAGGAGACAACTAAAGGGCTTAAATACATGTGATTCCATGCCAGACCAGGGGGTGGCGAAGTGCACTAATTTTCCCTCTCGATCTTTTGCAGACCATTCTAGGGAAATCCCACCTGGCTCTGGGGCAGCCAATGACGTCACTTCAGTTTCCGGTATTGATGACATCACTTCCTTTACTGGCCTTTAAAGCCGCCATCTTGTCTCAAGAAGAGTTAGTTCTGTTTTGGACTCAGTTTAATGAACATGTCTTTGTTTTTGAATAAGCTTTGCAGTCGGGAACAATTATACGGGTGGCTGCCCCAAACCTTCTCAATGTCTTATAGTCATTTTTCTGACACTACTTACAACTTCATTTGTTTTCAAAAAATTCCACAGTGGTAAGTCAAAACAGTTTTGAACTACTATCTGAATTTATATCATTTCAATGTAATTTTTTATACATATAGGGATGTGACTGTATAAGGAGTGTGGTGTACCTGTATCTAATAGGCATCATCTACTAGGCCTGGCTCCAGAGTGGGGCCCCGGTGACCCGCGTCCGGGCAAGGGAAAACGCCGTCCAAAATGTTTTTTCTTCATAGGAGGTTTGTTTAACCGCTCTTTGTCTCATCCCTCACCTAGGACCAGTTTGCCTTGGGTGGCCCTACCAGGGGCATAAAGCCCTGGACAACAGAGCTCCTAGGATCATTGGGACACGCAAACCCCTCCACCACGATAAGGTGACGGTTAAAGGAGGGGGGTTTTAATTATATTTAATAATATTTTTTTATTTGCATGGGTAACAAAATTTTCAAATGGATATGTTAGTAGTTTCAAAATGAGATTTGTAAATGGAGAGTGTCAACTGTGCTATAAAATGAGTTCTGATTCAAAATCGTAATGGGCAATTTTGTACTAAAGTGGCTTTATTCTTGGAAATTTGTCTGTAAAAGGTTTACTTTCTGATAATATAAAAGGCAAACTGATTTTCCATTTTTGTACATTTGTTTTACAAAGTTTAGCACTTTAAAAAAGTTAGGAAAATTTGCACATTTTTGTACATTTTCAAAATGAGAAAGTGATTTCCTATTTTTCAAAGTGTTAGCATTTTAAACATATGACAATGTACTTTTGTGATGGTGCGGGTCCTGCTTCATGCTCCCTCTTACAGATTTGGGAGCCTCTAGAAGCAACCACCATCGATAACATAACTGAATGAGCTGTGCAATAAGGACACCACATGAAGCAAGGGGAAGGTGCAAAGTGCCTTTATTAAAAAAAAAAACAAAAAAAAACAGTGTTCAAATAAATAGTTCAGTGTTTCCAAAATTCATAAATAAATAAACCATAAAAATGAGGTGAAAAGTGAAGGTTAAAATCCAATAAATACAACCAATTAAAATGAGTTTAAAAATCAACAAGCTGGAAGCAGTCCCTTTTTAAAAATCCTGGTGCCTTCTCCATTTAACTGATGGCTCCCTGCTTTCCCCATAAGGGCCTGGCAACAGGGGAGTTGCCCTATCTGCAAGTGCAGCTGATCTTCTTCTGGTCCAGTTGCCCTCTGTCCTCTGGCTATGTACAGCTCCATCGCCGGACTGAGACTTGAGTCCCCAGCAACCAGGGCGCTCACACTGGGGCTCTCCCTTCCAAGCCTCTTCGACTCCTGCTGCCTTACTGGCCTTACGTGGCGAGTCATCCACACTGCTGGTCACTCCAGCTCCTCAAAACTGCTCAGCTGGAGCGACCACTTCCGACTGCACCCCACCGAGTGTCGGCCACACACTCCTCCTTAGGGGTTCTACTCCCAGCTACTTGCCTTCACCAGCAAACCCTAACTTCTTGCTCGTTCGCTTCCGCACCAGCGCTCAACGCCTCCTGCCTTCTTCTCTCTTTAACCTCCCTTCTTGTTTCGTTCTTTCTGAACTCCCCCTCCACACTTGCGCTTCTCCCTTTTATGTGGGCATGTAGCACAGGTATGGTGATTAGCAGCTCCCGGCATCAATTATGGACACGGGGGATTCTGTACACCCGCACCACATTTTGCCCAGTCACAGCTCCTGCCACACTACCATGCCCCCTCTGTAAGTCGCAAGTATCACGATTATTTATTTAAAAAGGCAATCGGCCACAGACCTCACTTTTCTACATCTTTATTCTGTCATGCCATGACATTGCTGTGTGTTTAAAAGTAAACAGGTTTTGTATATGTTCTGTATTTTTCAAAGTTATAATCTTAAGCACAACTTAAGAAAGCTTTATTACATATTTGTTTTTATTCTTACATGCTATATTTATCAGCTAACTGTAAGGTTTAGATTGTATGGAAACTCTGAACCGCAAAGTGAAAAAAATTATGGGATAGCCCTTGTCTTGTACATATGTGAAAATATCTCCTACGTATGTGAAAATATCTCAAGTATCCTGTACATACAAGATGTTTTCACATACGCGTGGGATACTTTCATATATGTATGAGATGTTTTCATGTTTGTATGAGATAATTTCACATATGTATGAGATAAGGGTTATCCGATAATTTTTTTCACTGTGTGGTTCAGAGTTTCTGCAACATTGTATTATTTTGAAAAGAGAAACTGAAGTCTTGTATTTTTGGCAATGTTGGCACTACCGTTTGCTGTGTGCTATGTTTTATTTAAATAAAACCAACTCATCCTTTGGAAATGAAGTTAAACCAACTCCACTAAATTAAATTAAACCTATCATGATAAATTTAGTTTAAGCTTAGTTTAGCTAATTCAAGTAAATTAAATTGAACCAAATGTTCTAATTCCAATTAAATCAACCTTAGTAAAATGTGTATAACCAACCTATGAAAATTAATTAAAAAAATATATATATATTTTGTGCAACAAAGTTACTTAATGTTGAAAATACTCCAAAGAATCATGTGGATATATTTTCTGTGATTTTTTTTTAAGTTGATTCAAGAAATAATTTGTTTCAGTGCAGTGCAGGAAATGGCTATTACTGCTTCTCCAGAAGACCAGAGACTCTCCGCTTCTTGGGATGATATATTCACAGACATAGAGATTAATCTCTGATGCTGTTGATTCTTTCCTATAGGAAACATGGAACTTTTATTATCTTAATTGAAAATTTCCTCATGCAATACGTCTCTGTAGTATTGTTTTGTTTGATCTCTCAGCGGCACTCTTTTGCACCGAGCATGTAGACAATCTGTGCTAAGTAGTTTACATGCCTCTGACTTGCAATCATCCATACTTTGTACCTATATTTGAACCTTGGTTTAATTTGGAAAAAAAGAAAAATCAGGCTTATGTAAACAATATGCCATAAACAATTGTTACAAAATTCATTACTCTGTAGTGAATTTTCACATATTACTTATTAATCATATTGATAATATCCTAATTTATTTAGGCCTATGAGTGAATGAGCTAGGCTTGTAACATTCTGCTCAGCAAACAAATGAGAGGCTAGGTTACAATTTCCTAACTAACTAGTCTGGTCAATTCCTGTATTCTTTTTCCCCAATCTATCTACACATTAGCTGAATTACTAATAAAAGAGGCTGTGGTCAAAACATCTAATACATGTCTTATTGATTATAAAAATAAAGCAGTCTCAAAACACTAATACAAAACAATAAACCCCACTAAATATTAAGAACACAATTAGAACAGGCTACTTGATGGTTGGCTTCCATGAGTTGTAGAATTCATTGCATTCTCAAATGAAACGATCAAAATACATACATATTACATATGTTTAATATGCATAAATCCTACATAGTTACTATAATGGTGCATTGTTACAGGCTAACACAGTTTTTTGTTCTATCCTGGATCAAGTATTATAGCCACTATATAGAAAGGCTGAAATTCCATGCTGCTGAATCTTGTTCCAATTGTTTTGCAAAGTGTGTGTTTTTGAAGATCAGAATGGCATAGTTGTGGCATAAGACAGTAATATACATTTTTGTTTATGTAGCATATTTTATGTGCTGTTTCACCTCATGTCAATGTCCTGTTCTAAGCATTTCATGGGCTGTCAAAGTTGTTTTTGTATATCTTCAGATCAAGAGTAAGCTCTTGGAAAATGCTTGAAGTGGCTAACAATGTGTTTTCTAATAGCCACTGAGTCACAAATGAAACGCCAAGACATGACTTCTTTATTCACCACCAGTTGAAGAGTGTGTGCCATTCACAGCAAGCTGGGTAAGTCAACAACTTTCACAGCCATTGTAATATTCTTAAGATTATCACATTGTATGACATACACTTTATCTTTGGGAATGTCCCAGGTTTGGATCATATTTTTACATGCAACAACTAAAAGCTTCAGAATATTTTACCCATAACATATACATATGGGAACAAACATTTTCCATTGTCATTTTTTATTTTCCTATTATGTAAATGAACAGAAATAAATAGTGTTAAAAATGTTATATTTCTATTAGCCATAGAACAATATATAAATAAAAAACCTGCAGCATACTTTGTAATTATGAACATGACCAAACACATCTGATACAATAAATGATAAATTATGCCTACCATATAGGTTTGACAACAGCATACATATTACTCCTACTTAAAGGAATACTCCACCCAAAAATAATTTTTTTTTGTATATGTTACCTACCCACATGTCTTGTAGTGATGACACGAAAAAAATTTACTCTCATCTTTTCATGAAAAACAAAGATAAAAAAAAGTTTATAATATAAGCCACTGGTGACCAATGCTGTACTATGTCTTTCTTGTTATCCACACTGTAATGATCAAATTTCCTAAGTGTTGCTGTTATTGAAGGTCGAGTGAGAGTAGACCTGCTGGTTGTTAAACCTGTGCATGTGCTAGTGGTTCATACTCTCCATATTCTTTTTGATGTCGATATCTTAGATGTCTGATATGATTTGCGGTGCTGAAAGTTTCAGTGGAGAATCTTTCACAAGTGACTTCTTTTGCGTATATATTGCAAACTGCAGATGTGTTTTTTTGTCAATAAAATTGCCAGACTGGCAAGGGCATATTGCTATGTTTTTTTAATGTTAGAAATTTGGCTCATATTTCTTGTGTCAACCAAAGATTATTTTTTAAAATCAGCCAATTTGACAATTACTGATTGAGTCACTTGGAGTGAAAACTGGCTGTTTGATCAGTGACCATTGATAGCAGAATTCCTAAAAATAACTCAAAATCCCTAAAGAATAACATAATTTTAAATTACAGTAATGAGTTGGCTACAACAGTCCCTACGAACAGTACATTAATTAAACCAATTACCCAAATTTTAAACAAAGAAAGGAATTTAACCCTAAATTTACAATACACATATATTTAAATATTAAAAATGTGTATTATTCTGTTAATCTTAATAATCAAGACAAAACACTGAAATAATCTGAAAGAAAAAAATTAATTTCTCAAAACGATAATCTATAACAACAACCCAATCGCAATAGGTTAGTCAAAAATTCAAAGCCACAATATACAGTAAATTTCAAGAACATTCCAAAACTTATGCTATAAAAATATTTCATCCAAAGTGCAAGGCTCAAATGAATTCAAATAACTTTATCTGTTACATTATATATCACCAAAGGCCTTAAAAACAAACAATAGTAACTGAAAAAGAAGACCACGTTAAAACTGAGTAAGATCCATCATATGACAATGTCTCCTCAAAGAATTCAGGGAGAACCAAGCATTAAATTTCAATGGCTCAGCTGGCTTCTGCAAAAGCAGCAGACCTGAGTAATTTAGGGTAAATGGAGTTCCTGCTCCCTTTGTTTTAATTCCCAGATGGAAAAAAGCAGTCAACAAATATACAAGGAAACTAAAAGAAAAAGTAGCAGAAAAAAAGAAAAGCCAGAGTTGAGTCCTAGATGAGAACAGCACTTGCTAGCCAAATAGTTGTGTATGCATTGTATCAAAGATTGCTTCAGGTGAAGAATACAGTTCTCAGTTATAAAAATTGGCAGCTAGACAGTATCAAAAACCAAAGAATATGTTAAAATTCAATTTTTGTAAACTATAATGCAGATGTCAGTTGATGCTGTTAGTAACATTGCTAACTGTTCTTGATATATTTTGTGGTTTGCAACCAATTATTGTTGGTTTAATATATGTCTTGCCCACTGTGAACTAATTTTATAGCCAAACATGCTATAGTAGTGGCAGTATTATAATTGGTACAAATAAAGTGATGAAGTTATACATATTAATCACATTCCTTCTCCCAAAAGACTCTGGAGGCCCTAGGTAAAAAAACTCCATGGGGCCCTCCAAATCACCCTCCCCTGAGTCCCAACATGGTAAAATTTATTTCCATTATTTTTGTGCAATGTCTAAATGAATAAAATTAACAGGGAGAATTTAATGAATATAAATCCTTTTGTTTTAATTTTGTGAAAAACAGATTATACAAATAAAACAACACAATAAACAAATGATATATAGAGAAAACAGAAAATGAATAATAGAAAATTAAAAAGTCTAAATGAGTAAAAAAGCAAATAAAATACAAAATAAAACAAGGTACACATGATAATAAGAAATACAAATTGCACATGATAATATTTTTAAAAACTAATATAAAAAGGGCACATATTAGAAATTTAAAAAAAACAAATAATGGCTCATAAAGGTATTATTGTAACTTTCAAAATTGCTTTTTATGGGCTTTGATTACAGCAAAAGTAGCCAGAATGCCTTACAAGTCCAAAGATCGGCAAATATAACTCTTAAAAATAAGGGTGCCAACTAGCAATAAAACTGGTTCTCTAGAGTGATACCATATGGGAACCATTTTAGGTTTCATAAAAAAACAGTCATGTGAAGATTGGAGAAAAGAAAACAAAATGTTCTTCATATAATTGTAATAGGTTTCATATATACTGCTCAAAAAAATTAAAGGAACACTTTTTAATCAGAGTATAGCATTTTTTTCACTAGTTTTGCATTTGGCTACGGTCAGTGTCACTACTGGTAGTATGAGGAGATACCTGCACCCTACAGAGTTTGCACAGGTAGTCCAAATTCTCCAGGATGGCACATCAGTATGTGCCATTGCCAGAAGGTTTGCTGTCTCTCCCAGCACAATCTCAAGGGCATGGAGGAGATTCCAGGAGACAGGCAATTACTCTGTGAGAGCTGGACAGGGCTATAGATGGTCCTTAACCCATCAGCAAGACCGGTATCTGCTCCTTTGGGCAAGGAGGAACAGGATGAGCACTACCAGAGCCCTACAAAATGACCTCTAGCAGGCCACTGGTGTTAATGCCTCTGACCCAATAATCAGAAACAGACTTCATGATGGTGGCCTGAGGGCCCGACGTCCTCTAGTGGGTCCTGTGTTCACTGCCCAGCACCATGGAGCGCGATTGGCATTTGCCATACAATACCAGAATTGTTAGGTCCACCACTGGCGCCCTGTGCTTTTCACAGATGAGAGCAGGTTCACCCTGAGCACATGTGACAGACGTGAAAGGGTCTGGAGAAGCTGTGGAGAATGTTATGCTGCTTGTAACATCGTTCAGCATGACCGGTTTGGTGGTGGGTCAGTGATGGTCTGGGGAGGCATATCCATGGGAAGACACACAGACCTCTACAAACTAGACAACAGCACCTTGACTGTCATTAGGTACTACTGACAGTGGAGGGGACGCTGGTGCACGCATGTTGCTGCCACTCTTCCTTGTTATTAACATTTTTCATTAATATTTGCATTAAGCATAAACTTTTGGCAATTGTTCTCTTTCTTTGTATTGTATGTATAGTTCATGGATGCAATTGACTCGAACTGTGTTGATTTGGATTTACTTTTATGGACTTTGCCTTGGCTGGGTTTGCAGCCTCGGGGACAACCAAATCTTTCTGTGGCACACTGCACGAGCCCTATGGACATTTCTTTGCACCGTGACGATCTATGAGCCGGGAATGGTTTGTCTTCTTGATTATATTTTATACACTGGATTGCTCTCGATTCCTTCTATACGTGCTTGATGACTAAGAAATGATCTGAGGTTTACACCCAGCTGGATGTGGCTCTGGGCCTGCAATACCCAGCGTTATATATATGTGGCTGTATGCTGGAACCTCAGAATTTTGGTATCTTCATGTGCATTTTGTAATATCTCCCACTATGCTTTTTCTGCTGCTTGCTGCTCATCTGCGCCACTCAATCCTCCCATCTCACCTTCTCTGCTGTGCTGTGCTGCTTCTCTGCTACTATCAGATAAGTATTGCTCTCTACTATGCTAAAATACTCTCGTGACAAACTACTTCATATTAAGCAGTTTGTCCAGAGCAAATGGTCAGACTGGAATATCCTAAAAGACAATGGTATTGTGTGGCACCCGAAATACTGTATTTACTTCGTTGGTCAGGTTGCCACCACAACCAGGCTGCGAATGAAAAGATTACCAGTAGCATTTGCTCAGGAATATGCAGTCCTACTCGCGGCTTTGGAAATAGGAGTGTCAGTGTGCCCAATCTGCAATATGTAAATTATGGATCTGCACACAACAAACCCATATCAGCTAATATTGCACTGTTTAACTCAAGATCTCTTAATGGCAAAGCACTGGTGCTATCAGAATTCATTACAGACTCAAACCTTGACTTGCTATGCTTAACAGATCTGTCACGGAGGTGACCCCGCCTGGATACATTCACTTCATGGAGCCTCGCAGCTCAAGACAAGGCGGAGGAGTCGCAGTAATTGCTAAATCAAAGAATCCTTATTTACGGTCCATTGTCTTTGAGTGTCTGGCTCTTAAGGTAATAACAAAATCCGGTCCTGTCTCACTTATTGTTTTCTATCGTCCCC